>NW_006795271.1:1385119-1480154 GCF_000442215.2 Lipotes vexillifer | reverse complement strand
ACGCCGGGCCGGGGCCACGAAGGCGGCCGTTGAGCGGTGGGCGCCCCGCGCGCTCGCAGCCCTCCCTCCTTGGCGCCCCTCGGGCCTCCTCGCGGCGGGGCTGTCCCCACGCGCCCGGGGAGGGCGGGGGCTGGCCTTTGGGTCTGCAGACGCCGGACTCGGCCCCGTCGCCGCGGGCTCGCGGGGCCTGGACGGGGAGGCGCCGCAGAGAAGCCCGAAGACGCGGCCGCGGGGCGGGGTGGGCGCGGTGGGTCCGGAGCGGTGCAGGGGCCTCTGCTCTCGGGATGCGTGCGGGTGATGGGCGCGCGCACAGCTCGGGGATCCTGGACCCCCGGCCGCCAGGAGCGGTGTTCAGACGGGGGCCTCTGTACCCTTTCCTGAAGCCCTCAGGAGGGTCAGCTCCAAAGGCTAAAGGTTCGCTTTCAGCGTTTTCACCCTTGATTAACTGAAATGACTCGTAACTGACTCGCAGAGCGCTCTCTGGAGGGTAACGTGTGACATAGTAACATCTAACCAAAGTTAGAAATAAGGAAATTCTGGGCTTTTTATATTTTTGCGTATGGAGGGCTTTTTGACCAGTATGTTTCTCTGGTTTGTGTTACTCTTTTCCATCAACAAGCCCTTGCGAAGCAGCGTTACTCTAAGTTAAATGAGCATTTAAATTTTCATTTCTGAGTAGTTATCATAGATGCTCAAATATTTGAAAATTCTAGCTACTGAAGGGCTTGGTTGTTTGAGGGGCTTTTTGGTAAATGTTGCATGAAGAAGGGAAGATTTCTGAATCATGAGAAATGTTTATTTCATGGTATTCTGCCATGCAGCACTATTGCAATTTTGAGTATCTAACAGTCCGTGAATCTCGATTGTCCCCAGCAAATGCATATTTTGTTTGAGAACAGTTTGTTTTTTGTTCTGTGGGGTTTTTTTTTGTAGTATTTAGTTGGTACCAATCTACCTAATTAGCTAGCTTCAAATCATAGGAGAATGTAGTCAGAAGTAGTGGTTGATGTAAGGTACAGTGCTTTGTAAGAGAGATAGGTGGCCTTTCTCTGTTGAAATTTTTTCTTGACTTAGCACGTTTTCCACACAAAACACTCAGGAATGACTTTTAAAAACACTTCACTTCCGTCTCTGGTAATGAGGAAGCAAGCACATGGTTTCACTGTTGAAAATAATAACACACATTTCAAAGATGGGGATCTGGTAACAAGAGGAATTTGAGCATTGAGTTTGGTAAATTGGTGGCCTCAATAAAACTGAGTTTCTCTTCTAAGGGAAAAAGAACAAGAACCACCTGATAATGACCAGGGCTCTTTCCCTACACTAAACAACAAGAAGAAGGGGAGGAGATGGAGTGATTTTCAGATGAAATGGACATTCATTTACCAACCGCATACTTTCTTTTTGGTGTTTCTTGATTCCCAGGGAAATTAGAAACGTGGTTTCCTCACCAGGATATTTGAGTGGGAAGATTCTTTCAGTTCCTAGACAGGTGTCAGAATCTGTTGTATAGGTTTCATCTGCCTGTCCTTCTAAGTAGCTCTGAGAAAATGCTCTTCTCTGATGAGGTGGGCAGAATGGGAGGGTGGTGGACCCTTTTGGGGCAAGTGTTTTAAAAGCTGGACCAAAAGTGAATTGCTGTCTTCAAAGAAATGGACTGACTAGACCCCAGCATTTCGAACTTAAGGTCACTTGCAACGTCATGGAGAAATAATCCACACCATATAAAAATCCACCTCATCAAATGAATTATTGACTGAATATTGATGAAAGAAAAAGAACATTTTGAAGAATTTTATATCTGATATTTGACCTAGGCCAATCAACTGAGTACAAATAATGATTAGTAGACAAAACTTCCAAAGAGAGAATTTATAGTCATTCAGCTGTGATGTGGACAAGAATCCTGTTGTTTGTTTAAAATAGATCCCAACCAAAATACTTTGTTTATTAAAAGTAAACATGGATAAACTATAAATAATTTACTGTGCTATGTTTTCAAAGCAGGATCAAGGAATTAAAATGTCTTTCTCAACACTATTTTTCAAATATTATTATAATTCTGATTGCAGTGTTTATTAAACTCAGTAAAAATTGTTGAGGAATTTAAGTTCTCTGAGGTCAGATCACTGGGTCAGAAGAGCAGGGTTAAATTGGAGGGCAAAACTATTAAAAATACAAAATTGACTTTTGTCATTTTAAATGTACTAGATCGATGGCTATTTAAGTTGATTCTATGATTAAAATTTTTGTGGGTATAGTAGTTTATGCTGAATTACCAAATAACTCAAAATTTCAGCAGCATATCACTCTATATTTCCCACATCACAGCGCTGGGTGGGTGTTCACTTTGAGGAGGCTGCACTCCTTCATGTGGTCGTTCAGGATCCCAGAGTCTCCCATCTTGTGCCTCTACCATCCCTAGGACCTCATCCCCATCTGCCTCCATGAGCAGAAGGGCCAAGAACTAGGAGAAATGCATGTGGGAGGTTAAAATGAGCCAGGTCTGGAGGGACACACATCAGTTCCTCTCCTGCTCCATTGACAACAAAGTGGTCCTGTGGCCACAAAGGAGGCTGGGAAATCTTCCAGCTGTGTGCCCCAAGAAGGGGAGCATGGATTTCCATAGACTATTAAAGTTGTCAGCAACAGGAGTAATTCATTAGATTTACTGTGTTTTCAAATCTATATTGAGTATTTATCATGCACCAAGCACTGTGTGGAGAGTAGAATGAGATTTGATTTTTCTTTAAGTATAATACTTTTATTGCACCTAGGTTTATTTTTTTTAATTTCATTAAAAATTTTTTTATTCCTTTTTCAAATTTATTTCCCATTTAGGTTATTATAGAATATTGAGCGGAGTTCCCTGTTCTATACAGTAGGTCCTTGTTGGTTATCTGTTTTAAATATTGCAGATGTACATGTCAATCCCAAACTCCCAGTCTGTCCCTCCCCCACCCACCCTTCCCATCTGGTAACCATAAGTTCATTCTCTAAGTCTATGAGTCTGTTTCTGTTTCATAGATAAGTTCATTTGTATCATTTTTTGTTTTTTAGATTCCCCATGTAAGTGATATCATATGATATATTTGTCTTTCTCTGTCTGACTTCCCTCAGTATGATAATCTCCAGGTCCATCTATGTTGCTGCAAATGGCATTATTTCAGGGACTTCCCTGGTGGCACAGTGGTTAAGAATTCGCCTGCCAATGCACGGGACACGGGTTCCAGCCCTGGTCTGGGAAGATCCCACATACCACGGAGCAGCTAAACTCGTGTGCACAACTACTGAGCCTGTGCTCTAGAGCCCGCAAGTCACAGCTACTGAAGCCCGTCCACCTAGAGCCCGTGCTCCACAACAAGAGAAGCCACCACAATGAGGAGCCCGTGCAGCGAAACGAAGAGTAGCCCCCGCTCGCCGCAACTAGAGAAAGCCTGCGTGCAGCAATGAAGACCCAACGCATACAAAAATAAATAAATTTAATAAATTTTTAGAAAAATGGCATTATTTCATTCTCTTTTTATGGCCGAGTAATATTCCATTGTATACATGTACCACATATTCTTTTTTTGTGTGTGTGTGGTATGCAGGCCTCTCACTGTTGTGGCCTCTCCCGTTGCCGGGCATGCAGGCTCAGCAGCCGTGGCTCACGGGCCCAGCTGCTCCGCGGCATGTGGGATCTTCCCAGACCGGGGCACGAACCCGTGTCCCCTGCATCGGCAGGCGGACTCTCAACCACTGCGCCACCAGGGAAGCCCCACATATTCTTTATCCATTCATTTGTGGATGGACATTTAGGTTGCTTCCATGTCTTGGCTATTGTAAAGAGGGCTGCAGTGGGCATTGGGGTGCATGTGTACTTTTGAACCAAGTTTTTCTCTGGATATATGCTCAAGAGTGGGATTGCTGGATCATATGGTAGCTCTATTTTTAGTTTTTTAAGGAACCTTCATACTATTCTCCATAGTGGCTGTACCAATTTACATTCTCACCAACAGTGTAGGAGAGTCCCCTTTTCTCCACATCCTCACCAACATTTGTTATTTGTAGATATTTTTAAATTTATTTTTTAGCTGTGCCATGTGGCATGTAGGATCTTAGTTCCCCATCCAGGGATGGAACCTGTGCCCCCTGCAATGAAAGCGTGGAGTCTTAACCACTGGACCACCAGGGAAGTCCCCATGTTTGTAGATTTTTTGATGATGCCCATTCTGACTGGTGTGAGGTGATATCTCATTGTAGTTTTGATTTGAGTGTCTCTAATAATTAGCGATGTTGAGCATCTTTTCATGTGCCTCTTGGCCATCTGTGTCTTCTTTGGAGAAATGTCTATTTAGGTCTTCTGCCCATTTTTTGATTGGGTTATTTGTTTTTATGGTATTGAGCTGCATGAGCTGTTTGTAAATTTTGGAGACTAATTCTTTGTCAGTTGCATCATTTGCAAATATTTTCTCCCATTCTGTGGGTTTAAACTGAGAATTGATTGAGCAGCATCTCGGTCTGGGAGAAGCTCTGAATCCATAGAAGCAGAGAGAAGCACTTTATACATGGTATAAAGTGCCTGCCATCCTGGGAGAAAAGGATAAAGACAACCTGATCTGGCAGTTCAGGGGATGATTATAGATTTGGAAGCTGCCTGGAGATGATAGGATTTGGACTCCACTTTCAGAGATGAGCAAGATATGGGTGTGGAGGAAGATGCAGCAGGAGGTGTAGAAGCAGGTCCTTTAAGTACAAGGTATCATAAGGAATATAATGCAGGCATTAAATTCATATTTTCTAAAATTTTAAATGGATGGAATAATTACTAATGTTAAATGAAAAAGTGACCAGTAAATAAGCTAATCTCATTTTTTAACTCTATATAAATTTGGATGAAATTATATAGATATGTTGAGTGACAGTCTTCTAAAATTTTTTATGGTTAATTTAAACAGAAAAGTGCCATAAATTACATTGGTTGCATAGACTAATTCCTCCAAACCAGACACACAGAGCTGGGATGTAGACAAGTGAAAGCCGGCACTTTCTCACCCTTTCCCTGCAGGTCCTCTCCCTGTGAAGCATCGACCTCATCTCTATTCTCTGCTGTGGACTGAGGGCCTGACTCAGGGGCTCATTGGCCTATTGTGTCATAGTCCAGACAAGGACTTCCACTAGAAGGCACCCCTCAGAAACACTGAATCTACAGAATTTGGTTTGCTCTAACAGCAGGACTGTGAAGGTGGGCAAGCGTGATTGACTTCTGCTGACAGAACTATAGAGCCCTGCAGCACTCTTCCCATTTCTCACAAGGCCACCAGAGGGCGGTGTGTAGCTGCTTCTGACAAACACACTGCCCCCTTCAAAAGTAGTCATTTCCAAGTTAGCCTTCATCAGAATGTGTTTTATAAACTTAGAGGAATTCTTTAAGGTATATTTGCCTGCTTTCTTCTCCAATCTCATTTGGAAACTAGTGAAAATCCACTAAAAGTAACAAATATAAGGTGAGCCACTGACTGGATGTTGTCCCTTGTGATCTTTACAGGCATTTAAAAGTATGTGTCCGGGCTTCCTTGGTGGCGCAGTGGTTGAGAGTCCGCCTGCCAATGCAGGGAACGCGGGTTCGTGCCCCGGTCCGGGAAGATCCCACATGCCGCGGAGCGGCTGGGCCCGTGAGCCATGGTCGCTGAGCCTGCGCGTCCGGAGCCTGTTCTCATGCCGCGGAGCGGTTGGGCCCGTGAGCCATGGTCGCTGAGCCTGCGCGTCCAGAGCCTGTGCTCCGCAACGGGAGAGGCCACAACAGTGAGAGGCCCACGTACCACAAAAAACAAAACAAACAAACCAAAAGTATGTGTCCATATATATGGAATCTAAAGAAAAAAAAAAAGGTTCTGGATAGACTAGGAGCAGGACAGGAATAAAGACGCAGACGTAGAGAATGGACTTGGGGACACGGGGAGGGGAAAGGGTAAGCTGGGAGGAAGTGAGAGAGTGGCATTGACTTATATATACTACCAAATGTAAAATAGATAGCTAGTGGGAAACAGCTGCATAGCCCAGGGCAGCTCTGTGCTTTGTGACCACCTAGAGGGGTGGGGTAGGGACGGTGGGAGGGAGACGCAAGAGGGAGGAGATATGGGGATATATGTATCTGTATAGCTGGTTCACTTTGTTATAAAGCAGAAACTAACACACCATTGTAAAGCAATTATACTCCAATAAAGATGTTAAAAAAAATAATGCCAAAGGGAGTTCTTTGGTGGCCTCGTGTAAAAAAAAAGAGAAAAGTATGTGTCCAACTCCTCCCCATGTCTGTCCACCTCTGGCCCTTCCTCTCTTCCTCCAACCACCTATAAACATCTGTTTATGTAAAACATCATCTATGTAACATATTAGAGATATTTTTCAATCACATTGCCCCTTCTTTGTGCTGTGAATCTTTGGGTGGCACGTTGTCTGCTTATAAGACAGTGAGAATGTCTCTGACGCCCTAGGAGACAATTGAAGGTGGGCAGTAGGTCTCAGTGGAGTCGGTCAAAAGTGGAGATCTCCTGCTCAGCACAGCCAGGATCGGGTCCACATGTCTCCTATCCGCAAAGCACTGTCTGCTTTCCCCCTGGGGAACTTTGCTAAAATCCTGTCTATCCTAAAGGAGCATCAGGGTCATTATTATAATGGTTATAATAATTATGGGAGAGAGGGACTTCCCTGGTGGCGCAGTGGTTAAGAATCTGCCTGCCAGTGCAGGGAACACAGGTTCGAGCCCTGGTCCGGGAAGATCCCACATGCTGCAGAGCAACTAAGCCCGTGCGCCACTGAACCTGCACTCTAGAGCCCGCAAGGCACAACTACTGAGCCCACACGCCTAGAGCCCGTGCTCTGCAACAAGAGAAGCCACTGCAATGAGAAGCCTGTGCACCGCCACAAAGAGTAGCCCCTGCTCGCTGCAACTAGAGAAAGCCTGCACACAGCAACGCAGACCCAATGCAGCCAAAAAAATAATAATAATAATTAATATAAAAAATAATTATGGGAGAGAGATGGGTTATGATTCTAATTACCTGGTACTCTGCCTACAACAGCCTTCATTGTATTACATTACAACTGATGCTCAACCTTCTGGCAGCAGAGTCTACATCTTGGTTTCAGTATATTACAGACCGCCAGCCCTGCACTTGGCAAAGAAGACAGGCCAATACTGCTGAATGAATACATTTGGGAAGCAAGATCTGACAGGTTTGAGAATGTATTTGAAATCAGGACTCTCCCAGAGCTGTCCTGACAGGAGGTCATTGTAAATCGTCTGCCACCTCATCTGCCAGGCCCTTTACACCTGCTGGCCTTCTCATAGCACCCTTCAGCCAGGACCCAGCTGATCCCAGGTATCTCCTAGATCAAATCTCACCATCTGCTGACTTCTCTTGCTCACTTTGGCCTCCTTGATTGTCCTACTGTGTGGCTGTCCACTCCAGGGCTCAGGGGATGCCTCTGATTCCCTTGGGGATCATGTTAGTGTACAGAAATGCACATGATTTTTAACGTTGACTTTGTATCCTGTTACTTTGCTGAATTCATATATTAGTTCTAACATGATTTTTGTGGCATCCTTAAAATTACTCCATATGAAATCATGTCATGTGTGAACAGAGATAATTCTGCTTCCTCCTTTCAAATGTGGATGTCAGTGATTTATTCATTTATTAATTAATTAATGTATTTATTTATCTATCTTTCTTAACTGCTGTGGCTAAAAATACTAGTGCAATGTTGAATAGAGTTGGTAAAACCCAGCATTCTTACATGCTTCCTGATCTCAAAGGAAAAGTTTTCAGTCTTTCACCATTGAGTGTGATGTTGGCTGTGCGTTTTACATATATGGCTTGAATTATGTTGTGGTAATTTCCTTCAAACGTAGTTTTAGAGCGTTTTTTATCATGAAAGTGTGTTGAATTTTTTTCAGTTGCTTTTTCTGCAATAACTGAGATGGTCATGTTTTTTACTTCATTCTGTTAATGTAGTGCATTACACTGGTACATTTTCTTAGGTTGAAACATTCTTGTATTCCAGGAATAAATCCCACTTGTTCATGGTATATATTCTTATTACAAAGTAGTTATAAATGATTATTATATAAATAGATGTATATGTGCTCCCAACCTCAGCTCAGGCTTCCCGAGTCCTGGTAGAGTGGCAGGTGATGGCCAGGACACAGCACTGAACCACAGAGGTTTATGCCTCTAATTAGTCGTGATTATTGTTATTACTAATCCACAACTGTTGTTTCACACAGTCAATGACTGTCTGATTGATACCTGCTTCCCCCCATCTCCTGTCTCCGTCTCTCAGACTCCACTCTTTCCTTCTGGGATTCACTCAGTTCTTCCTTAAATACACCTTTCCTCACACTCAGTGAGAGCCAGAGAGAGGCAAACTCTTAGTCTTTTTTATCTGAAGATGTTCTTATTTTGCTTTTATTCTTGAGTGATAGTTTAGAATGAAAAGTGCATGGACCTCACTTATCACCGCAATAAAACAAAATGTCCCGCACTCCCCACCTCCACCCTGTTCCTCTGTTTACTTATGTTCAGACGCTGGTCTTATAATCAGACACTGGCTGCCTGACTCATGGGCTGTCTTACTCTGTTTGGGCTGCTATAACAAATACAAAGAGACTGGGTGGCATATAAACAACAGAACTTTATTTCTTGCAGTTTTAGATGCTGGAATGTCCAAGATCAAGGTGTCTGCCGATGTAGTGTCTGGTGAGTGACCATCCTCTGGTTTATAGGTGGCCCTCTTTTTGCTGTGTTGTCACATGTGAGAAGGAGCCAGGGGGCTCTCTCAGGCCTGTTTTACAAGGGCACTCATCCCATTCATCAGGGCTCTGCCTTCTGACCTCATCACCTCCCAAAGGCCCTGCCTCCTAATATCATCAGCTTAGAGGTTAAGTTTTCAGCATATGTACTTGGGGGTACATAAATATTCAGTCCATAGCAAAGGCCTAGTAGCTTTCCCCTCAGGGAGGTCTCTTTCTTGCTCACCCAGATCCCAGACAGTAAAGCTTCCTCAGTGAGTAGAATGTTTCTAGTCACCCTTCTGTTAGGGGCACAGTCCACCAGCAGACCTGGCTTTCTGTGTGTGTCCATCCCTATCCCTGCCTCCTCTCCCATCAAAAGGCAGTGAAACTCAGCCCCTCACCTGGTTCTCTGGACCAGTAGCAGGAACCTCACCTGGCAGCTGAAACATTAGATCACAAACTTGCACCCAGCTTTCCTTTCTCTCTTCACTCCCAGAGCCTTTCCCTTTCTCTCTTCTGAGCTTGGCCAGGCCATCACACGACTGGGTGTTTGTAGCACAAGGGTGTTTGGACTGTGTGCTCTGCATCTTTCCTGGACCAGGAGCTGTCACATCCTTGGCAGTTGCAGTCTCCCTTGTTAACAATGAGAACATGTGTAGGCCTTTAGCTAACAATACTCTTTTGTGGATTTTTAAATGTAGTTTTTTTTTTTTTTTTAAAGCTTTCTGTGTGTAGAAAATAATTCTGGTTCTCCGCTGCTTTCTTTTAAAGTATCCTTTTAAAAATAAAATTAAGAATTCTGGGAAGATGGCAATTGTCATGGAAGCATAGTCTTTGTCTTCCAGAATCCCCACATAAACACAGAGCAGTATTAAAAACAAAACCCATGGGCAATATTTACAACAAGACTAGATGACAAGGTATCCCCCTGTTACCACAAAATACAAGTGAACAACAGCCGTGAGACCTGCCCAATATCACCATGAGTGCTGGGAAAGGAGACGGAAGCAACAGCGTAACTGGACGCCTGAGGGCCCTGTGCATGCCCAGTACAGGAGCAGGTGCGCCCACATCCGCCCCCTTCTCAGGACAGCCCCACGCATGCGCGATGCAGGAGCCAAATGAGGAGCCACCGCAGAGCCTTGAGCTTGTGTGGAGCAGGAGCCAGGCCGGGAGCCGCAGCTGAGACTGGGAGGACTAGGTTCACTCCACCAGTGAGTGAGGCAGAGGTCTAAGGTAAGGCATGAAAGTCCTTGACTTCTCCCACTGAGCCCCCAGGGCTCCACTGGGACTGCACGCCACAATTGACATCCATTATAAGGTGTGTAATCAAAATAAGTACGATGGAAACAGTAAAGAGGAAGGACAGAGAAGCTCAACTCAATGCTTGAGCCAGGGTGAGGTGAGAAGGGCACTGGCATTGAGCACAAAGTTTCAGGGACACCAAACAACTTAGTAATCAAGATAACTGAAATTTTAATGCAATAATTTTTTGAAAACCAAATTCAATGCCAAAAAGTCCTTGATGAACAAAACATCAAACTTTGAAATAAAGATAGAATCATTAAAAGTCCCATATTGAGCCATATTGGAGCCGAGGGCAAAAGGAAATGCCAGTAATACTGACCCTGTCTTTATTACAGTTTCAGGAGAGTGTTCCAGGAGCCCTCCTTGAGGAATCTACTGAAGAACCCCCTTCAGAAACCACAATAACTATAAAGACATTGCAATAAAGATTAGTGTGAGCAGTAAATATATAGTTACTTCTAAAATTTAGATTAAATGCGGGTTAAAACGAGGTTATACTATGTAACTGATACAGATTTGGGTCCTTGGACTCTTCAATCAACATAAATTGATAAGAGGCCAGACAAGGAATTCAGGCAAGCCTTTATTGGGACTCATGCTGAAGCACAAGGGACAAAAACAAGTAACAGTCGCCCTTGCTAGCTCTCCAGTGAGGGGCCGATTCCTTAAATGGGATGAGGGTGGGGGAGGATTGGTAAGTCGAACTGAGGTGTGGATTAGGTATCCTGTCCACCCCTTTTGTGGTGCTGTGTGCAGGGATCATGTGCAGTACCCTGCCTTTGCTCCTGGCACCTCAGAAGTGGCGGTTGGTTTGTGGCCTTTTGGTACCTTATTGTTCCTAATTGCCTCTACCTGGCTGGCATGAAGCTATTTTTAGTCCCTTATAGTTGACTTCTATTCTGTTGCTGGAGGAGATGTTTGTCCAGGTGCAGGTACAAGCGCTCAGGTAGAGGGTCCCACGTCCCAACCCATCTCATAATGGCTTTATGTTCTAAGAATATAGATATGGTACAAACAAAGAAATGGGGAAGGGAAGGAGAGAATTTCATGCAAAAAAAGTTTTAACTGTTTTCAGAAGTCACAACTAGTTCTGATATTTTATTGTTCCAAGGATATCATAGTTTATTTTTTTTTCAGGTATAGATGACATATAACATTATGGTACTTTCAGCTGTACAACATAAGGATTAGTTATTTGTATATATTGTGAAATAATCACCACAATAAGTCTAGATGAAATCTGTCACCATATATAAGTACATTTTTTTTCTTTCATGAGAATTTTTAAGGTCGACTCTCTTAGCAACTTTCATGTATTCGATATAATATTATTATCTATGGTCAGCATGATGTTTCTTACATCTCATGACTTATTTATAGCTGGAAGTTTGTACCTTTTCACCCTCAGTCATTTCACCCCACCCACCTCCTGCCTCTGGCATCCACCAGTCTGTTCTATCTACGAGCTAGGATTTTTCTTAAAGATTCCACGTGTGAGGGAGATCATGCAGTATTTATCTTTCTGTCTGAGTTATTTCACTTACCATTAATGCCCTCAATGTCCTTTCATGTTATCACATGGCAAGATTTCATTTTTTTATTTGGCTGAATAATAATCCATTGTATATCTGTACCACAGTTTCTTTATCCAGTCATTCGTGATTAGACAATGGGTTGTTTCCCTATATTGGCTATTGTAAATAGTGCTGCCATGAGCATAGGGGTGCATATATCTTTTCAAATTAGTGTTTTCCTTTTCTTTGGATAAATACCAGAAGTGGGATTGCTGGGCCATATGGTAGTTCCACTGTTAATTTTGTGAGAAAATGCTATACCATATTCCATAGTGGCTGCACCAATTTCCAGTCCCACCAACACCTCACAAGGGTTCCATTTTCTCAACATCCTCTCCAACATTTGTTATTTCTTGTCTTTTTTGATAATAGCCTTTCTAATTGGTGACAGGTGACATCTCGTGGTTTTGATTAGCACTTCCCTGATGATTAATGATGTTGAGCATCTTTTCATGTAAATACCTATTGGCCACCTGTATATCTTCTTTGGAAAAATGTTTCTTCAGCTCTTCTGCCCATTTTTTAAAATCAGAGTGCCTCTTTGTTTGCTCTTGAGTGGTATGAGTTCTTTATATATTTTGGATACTAACCACTTATCAGATACATGATTTGCAAATATTTTCTCCCATTCCAATGGGCCTTTTCATTTTGTTGATGGTTTTCTTTGCTGTGCAGAAGGTTTTTAGTTTTTGTTTCTTAATATTTATTTAGGCTGCACCCAGTCTTAGTTGCAGCACATGGGATCTTCGTTGCAGCACGTGGGATCTTTAGTTGGGGCATGCAGGCTTCTTTGTTGTGGCATGCATGTGGGATCTAGTTCCTGGACCAGGGATTGAATCCAGGCCCCTTGTACTGGGAGCGCGGAGTTTTATCCACTGGACCACCAGGGAAGTCCCGAAGCTTTTTAGTTAGATGTAGTCCCACTTATTTATTTATTTTTCCCTTTGTTTTGGCGTCAGATCCAAAAAATCATCACCAAAATTGAAGTCAAGGAGCTACTGCCTGTTTTTTTGTAGGACATTTGTGATTTCAGGTTTTCCACTCAAGGCTTTCATCCATTAACTTCTGTGTTTGTTGTAAGATAGTGGTCCAGTTTCATTCCTTTGCATGGGGCTGTCCAGTTTTCCCATCACCATTTACTGAAGAGATTGTCCTTTTCCCATTGTATATTCTTAGCTATTTGTGATAAATTAACTGACCATATAAGCATGGGTTGATTTCTAGGCTCTCCCCCCTGTTCCATTCATCTGTATGTTTGTTTCTATGCCAACACCATACAGTTGTGTTTACTATAGCTTTGCAATATCATTTGAAATTAGGGAGTGTAAATCCTTCAGCTTTGTTATTCTTTCTCAAGATCGCTTTAGCTATTGGGTGACCTTTGTGGTTCCATAGAATTTTAGGATTGTTTCTTCTATTTCTGTGAAAGATTCCATTGGAATTTTGATAAGGATTGCATTAAATCTTTAGATTGCTTTGGGTAGCATGGTCATTTTAACAATATTGATTCTTCCAATCCATGAGGTGGAATATCGTCTCATTTAGTGCTGTCTTCTTCAATTTCTTTCATCTGTGTCTTGTATGCTATTATGGATACTGTTAATCTGAACTTGTGTGTGCATCAGTTGAGATGAAACAAATGACTAATTGGATATTCTAATTCAGTTACTCCACTGTGTCCTTGAGAACCAGATTTCCCAGTGTGGAGGAAAGGAGATACAGATGTCACAGAAGAGGTTAAGTAAAAACCTTACAGTTCTCAATTTGAATTGGGTATATCTGTATAACCTACCAGAGTATTGTGTCATATGTGTAAAATCTATCTCCTCCCACTGAAAAGACGAGAAACAGTGATCAAACCAGAAGCAAAGAGGATTCCTAAATTCACAATGTTCAGTATTTAATATTCAATATTATTTCCCACTAAAGGAAACAAAGCCTTCTTGGAGAAATGACTGATTCTAGTCTTGGGAAGGAAATATACAAGATGAACTTGAAACATCTTGCCAAACCAGATATCATGGAAGTATTCTGACTATTAGGGGCATGCCAAAAGGACTTAAGAGTTAACCTGGGGCTTCCCTGGTGGCGCAGTGGTTGAGAGTCCGCCTGCCGATGCAGGGGACACAGGTTCATGCCCCGGTCCGGGAAGATCCCACGTGCCGCGGAGCGGCTGCGCTAGTGAGCCATGGCCGCTGAGCCTGCGCGTCCGGAGCCTGTGCTCCGCAACGGGAGAGGCCACAGCAGTGAGAGGTCCGCGTACCGCAAAAACAAACAAAAAATAAATTAAAAAAAAAAAAAAAAAAAAGAGTTAACCTGAAGAGGGTCCACCATGTAAAAGATGGGACAATGTGAACATCAACAAATATAATAACGGCCATGTATTGAAATCTGTCACATATGTTTTAATTCTTCACTTCATCCCGGTGTGTTTAAATTAATTCATCATCTTTGGAGTATGACAGGGTAGAAATTTATTATCTTGATAATGGATAAATAAATGAAAGAAGCATCTAATCTGCCTTTCCTTTATGAATGGTTCTACTGGGTGATGAAATAGTAGATGAAGGGAAGTATTTGTTTATTAGATTAATCCAGCTGATAAATAAAAAGAAATGATGTAACTAGAATATCATAATTTTTCACCCCCAGATGGATTAATGAATGTAAGCATTGAAAATCATCCCTGCTGACATCTCAGTAAAGACAGACAACCTGAGATTATGTGCCCCTTGATGAAAGAGCACATCAATACCTAGAGTCTCATTAAAAATATTTATCCGAGTCTGGTCAAGCCTCTGAATACAGTTGAAAATTTGCAGGAAATAGAGAACAGAGGGATGTGTTGAACTGCATCCTGAGAACACAGTCTGCAAAATTCTTACTGGAAAATCCCATGGGGGAAGGGCTCGGGTTCTTCCATGGATACAGTGTAAGAAAGAGAAAGGGATGGAGAAGGAACTTCTGATGAAAGGGATGGAGAAGGAACTTAGTGGCTAAGAGAGGATTAAAAGACATCAACAACATGAGCAAGACTAAACTGTAGGTTCTAGAGAGCACACTTGGGTGATTAAAAACTATAAAGAAACTCAAGGAGAGTAATGACTATATAGATCAGGACAGCGAGTCCTTTTGGAAGTAGGGAGGTGGTTGAGATTGGGATGGGGCACAGGGAGGGTATTCTGCCGTGGATGGAAAAGTAAAATTTTCATCTGGATGGTGGTCACAATGGTGTTCGTTTTTTTTTATTAAGGTATAGTTGATTTACAATATTATCCTAGTTTCAGGTGTACAACATAGTGACTCAAAATTTTATAGATTATGCTGCATTAAAAGTTATTTAGGACTTTTCTGCTGGTTCAGTGGTTTAAGACTCCTCACTTCTACTGCAGGGGGCGTGGGTTCAGCCCCTGGTCGGGGAGCTAAGATCCTGCATGCCGTGTGGTTCAGGCAAAAAAAAAAAAAAGAAAGAAAAAGTTATTTAGAATACTGGCTGTATTCCCTGTGTTGTACAGTGTATCCTTGTAGCTATTTATTTATTTCCTTGTAAATCTCAAAATATTTATGGCTACGTGAAAGCAGCCAGATACAGAAAGATGTCATTCATATAAAATGCAATGTTATCGCTAGTGGAAGAAAGCAGATTAGTGGTTGCCTGGGTATGGGAAGGAGGAAGGTGTGGATTACAAAGGGACATGAGGAAACTTTTGGGGGCAATGGGTATGTTTTTTATCTTAATTAGGCTGATGCTTTACTGTGTATATATATATGACAAAACTCATTGAAGTGTATACTTTAAATATGTGCAGTTTTTTGTACCTCATTGGTACCCCCATGAAGCTGTCAATAAAGCAGCACAGAGTGAATGATTTGAAGAGTGTTTCCCCAGTCTTTGTTGATGTTAAGAAGCCCCTCGTGCTGTGAAAAGTCCATGCTCCTGCTCCTGCTGCTGAGTCTTCCGTGAAGCACCAGGTGAACTCTGCTTCCAACAAGGCTCCCAGGAATTCTCATGCTCAGGGAAATTGGGGAACACTGGTATGAAGTGGGTGGTAGCTGAGAAGGGGCCTTCCCTCCTAACGAAAACTCCACCATCAACAGCCCGGGGAACACAAGCCTTTGATTTCCTAGTGTTTCACACCAGTACGTGATGGTTAACTAACATATAATGAAGGTTTGTCACCAGTCTGTCCTTGAAGGAGTCTTCTCAGCCCCCTAGCATCTTAGATCATTTGATTAATTGGGAAAAAGGTAAGCTGATGGGTGAAATGGCTCCTCCATAGAATCCATTGCTATTGCAGTTATCCAATCAAGACCCTATATCCTATGAAAGAAGCACAAAGAGGTGTGCTTAGCCTTTCATCTTGAAGGGTATTTGCTTGTTTCTGTGTGAAAGAGGTGCATTTCGTGCCAGGTAAAGCATGCTACAATTTTTTAAAATTTGTATAAAAGTAGTGATTGGAAGTCATTTAAAATGCTCTTATGGCTAGCTAAGGTCAGGGATAAATTTGAAATTCACTGACAATTGCAATTCCTTAGATGTGAGTTTTTGTTATGCCCTTTGTCAGGTTTTCTATTCTTTTTTCTTAATTTGTGGTAACTTTGTATGTAATTGATTTTAACTCTTTGTCTTATCTATGGGGAAAATACATTCTTCCATCTATCACTTACTATAACTTCATTTCTTGTGTCTTTTTTCACTTATGGCAGCTGTGCTGTATTTTTTTCGGTAAAAACTTGAAGTTTTAAATTACAAGTATTAATTACAAAATCATACATTGAACCTAGGAATGGAAGACAAAATTTTAAACAATGGAAATGGAGGACGAATTAAAAATGGAAAACCTAAAGTAACCAATTGGAGAGCAAACACTATGCTTGATAGATACAATTAAAGGCTGTTTTTTGGAAAAGGACAGTCTTGTTTTTCGATTTGGAAATAGACCCTGTCAAGCAAATTTTTAAAAAAATTAGAAAAAATTAAAAAAATTAAAAATAATGAAGAATTTCATACCTAAATACTTCACGTTAGGCTACTTTAACTTTATTTTTATAATGAAGTATACGAGATTTACAATGTTGTGATTGCCATATCCTCTGTAGCTCTATTTTTTAGATTTTTAAGGAAACTGCATACTGTTCTCCAGAGTGGCTGGTAGCATTTTACATTCCCACCATCAGCGTGGCAGGGTTCCCTTTTCTCCACGCTCTCTCTGCATTTCTGTTTTTAGACTTTGTGATGATGGTCATTCTGAGTGGTGTGAGGTGATACCTGTTTGTAGTGTTGATTTGCATTTTGCGAATATTTGGTTGGCCATAAAGGGCGTTGGGGTTTTTCCATAAGGTATTATGGAAAAACCCCAACGCCCATTATGGCCAACCAAGTCATTGGCGATGTCCAATGACTCGACTTTAATGTCGAGTCCAATCTACCTCTTGAAATCCGGTTCCTGCAATTCTGCCTTGTTTTCAAGTCCTTTTCGATTACTTACCCAAAGACATTTTTTGAGGGCAGGTGTCCTTTACAACCCTTCAGGCCTTGTGAGCTGCAGTGTCCCTGAGCACCGGTTTTCAAGTTGTTGTTTCAGGAAATAGGCCATAAGGGGACAGGATTTCTTCAAGCCCCACTCGGGTTACTAGGGCAACCTGAGCCTTCGGGAAAGTCCTCTTCCTGACTGGACATTAGAGTGGCCTGTGCCTGTCCAAAAACCCCAGGGCTTGTGTCTCATTCCTTCCCCCGCTTACCCTTCATCCCCGGACAAATACCAAGCTGTGCAAAACTGGCTGTTGGAGGGTGCTGTCTTCCCCAGGTGGGGAGACTCTAAGGAAAGAGGCTAGAGGTGGGAACCCCACCACCAGATGTGGAGATTAGGTGGCTTTTCATATCTCTTCCTACCCAGAGGGTGGACCATCCTTTGGGTGTCCCAGGCATGTTTAGCTGTAGGTTGGCTCCGCTGCACCTGGAGATTTTGGACACATGGAGTGGGGATCAGGCAGTACAACTCCCGTGGGGCTGCATTGGCTGGCACATCCTCACCAGCTCCCTCAGCCCCTTGGCAACTCAGCCTTGAGAGCCAAGCCAGCGCTTGCTCCAGGAATGTGAGGCTGTGTTGGGTTACTGGGCCTGAACCAATTTAGTAACCATTTCTCTTTTTGTTGTTGTTGTTTGTTTGTTTTGCTAATTTAATGTTAATCATATAATGGATACAGCTGATTTACAATGTTGTGCTTCTTTTTGTTGTACAGCAGCTGGAGTCACTTACATGGAGATAACTATATTTTCTTTTTCCGATTCCTTTTCCATTGATGAAATTATAATGTGTTGAGTGGAGTTCCCTGTGCTATACAGTAGGTCCTTATTGATTATCTGTTTTCTCTATATAAGGGTATGTATGCTAATTAAAACCTCCTAATTTATGCCTCCCTCCCCCCACCTTTCTCCTTGGCAGCCAAAAGTTTGTTTTCTAAGTCTGTGCCTCTGTTTCTGTTTTGTAAGTTAGTTCATTTGTATCAATTTTTAGATTCCACCTATAAGTGATATCATATGAAATTTACCATTCTCTGTTTGATTTATGTTACTTAGTATGTGTATCAAGGTCCATCCGAGTTGCTGCAAATGACCTCATTTCATTCATTTCATAGTTGAGTAATATTCCATTGTATATATGTACAACATGTTTTTTATCCATTCGTCCTTTGATGGACACTTTCATTGCTTCCAAGTCTAGGCTCTTGTAAGCAGGGCTACAGTGAGCATTGTGGTGCATGTGTCTTGTCGATTTCTGGTTTTCCCCAGATTTACACCCAGGAGTGGTTTTGATGGATCCTAAGGTAGCTCTATTTTTCTATTTTTAAGGACCCTTCATACCGTTCTCCAGAGTGCCTGTTAGCATATTTCATTCCCAACAACAGTGTAACATGGTTCCCTTTTCTTCACGCTCTCTCCAGAGACTTTGTGGTAATGGTCATTCTGACTGGTGAGAGGTGATACCTCGTTGTAGACTTTTTTGCATTAGCATACAATTTCTGATGTTGAGTAGCTTCTGGTGTGCTTTTTAAAAAAAATATAAAATCACTGTGAGGGAAATTTACATCTTGATATCTGGTTCCTGAAATTCTGCCTCGTTTTGAATTTGTTTTCCAAAACTAACCCCAAGACACAGATGTCATTTACAGGCTTGAGGGCCTTGCGAATATGCAGGGCCCCCAAGCACTAGTTTTCATGTTGTTGTTTCGGGACTCAGCCACAAACCTGCCGGATTTCTTCATGCCCCGCTCTGGTAATTGGGACAAACTGAGCCTTAGGGAAAGTCCTTCTCCTGGTTGGAAATTAGAGTGGAATGTGCCTGGACAAACACCCAATGGCATGTGTATCATTCCTTCTCCCCTCCTTTTTTTAGTTAGGATTTGCATGTCTCTAATAATTCGTGATATTGAGCATTTTGCCATGTCCTTTTTTTTTAAAGTGTGAGTAAAATTTACATCTTGAAATTTTCTTCTTGAAAATTTGACCTGTTTTGAATTTTTTTTTCAATTACCGACTTAAGGACATTTTTTGAGGGCAGGTATCATTTGTAACCCTGCAGTTCTTGGAAATATGAAGTGACTGTTAGCGCTAGGTTTAAAGCTGCTGTTGCGGGAAATGGCCACAAGGCGGCAGGATTACTACATTCCCAACTCTAGTTATTAGGGAAAAAGAACTTTCCTGGAAGTTGTGTTCCGAGGTTGTAAATTGGAGTGTAAAGTGCCAGGACAAACCCCCAAAAGCTTGTGTCTCATTACTTCTTGCTTGCTTTTTTTTAAATTTAATTTTTATTTAACAGAGTAAATATCTGTGGAAATTTGTTCATTGGTATCAATTTTTAGGTAACACCTATAAATGATGTCATAGGATATTTGTCTTTCTCTTTATGACTGATTTCACGTAATATGATTATCTCTAGGCTCATCTATGGTGCTGAAAAGGACATCATTTCATCCTTTTTAGGGGCTAATATTCCACTGTGTACATGTACCACTTCTTTGTACATTCATGTGTCGATGGACATTTTGTTTGCTTCCATGTCTTGGCTATTGTAAATATTGCTTCAGTGTCCATTGGGGTGTCTCTGCCTATTCGATTCTGGTCTTCTCCAGTTACAGGCCCAGTAGTAGGTCAGCCAGATCATATGGTAGCGCAATTTTTACCTTTTAACGACACCTCCATTCTGTTCTCTTTGGTGGCCGTTACCAGACTACATCCCACAAACAGCAGAGAGGGTATGCTTTTCTCCAAAACCACTTCAGTATTTAATGTTTGTAGACTTTTTGCTGATGGCCATTCTGAGTGATGTGAGGTGATATTTTTTTCTAGTTTAGATTTCCATGTCTCTAATGATACATGATGTTGAGCATTTTTCTGTCCTTTTTTTTTTTCGTTTGAAAAATACAGTGAGAAAAATTTACCTCTTGAAATTATCTTCTTGAAAGTTTGCCCTGATTTGAAAGTTTTTGTCAATTCCCAATCCCGGGACATTTTTGAGTGCTGGTGTCTTTTAAAGCCCTGCAGTCTTTGTGAATATTAACTGACCGTTAGCACTGGGTTTAAAACTGCTGTTGCGGGAAACCGCCACAAGGTGACAGGATTTTTCCATTCCTCACTCTGGCCACCATGGCAAGAGAGCCTTCTTGGAATTCATGTTCGTAGGTTATAAATTGAAGTGGAATGTGGCAGGACAAAACCCCAATCTTATGTCTCATGACTTGTTTCTTTTTTTTTAATTTAATTTTTATTTTCTATCGGAGTAAATTTGATTACAATGCTGTGTTTGTTTTAGGTGTGCAGAATTTGGTTTATTTATACATATACATATACCTATTCATCTTCAGATCCTGTTCCCATGTAGGTTATTACAGAGTGTTGAGTAGACATTCCTTGGTACAAGGTGGTCTTTGGTGATTACATATTTTACATGTATTAGTATATGTATGTTAACTCCAGTATCCTAATTTATCCATTCCTCCCACCTTTCTTTTTGGTTAACCATAAGTTTGTCTTCTAAGCCTGTGAGTGTCTTTCTCTATGGAAATATGTTCATTGGTATCAATTTTTCGATAACACCTACAAATGATATCCTATTATGTTTGTCTTTCTCTTTCTGACTTACCTCACGTACTATGATTATCTCTAGGTTCATCTATGGTGCTGCAAAGGGCTATGTTTCATTCTTTTTTGTAGCTAATATTCCATTGTGTACATGTACCACTTATTCTTTGTCCATTCATGTATCGATGGACATTTGGCTTGCTTCCAAGCCTTGGCTATTGTAAATATGGCTGCAGTGCTCTTTTTGGTGCCTCTGCCTTATCCATTCTGGTCTTCTCGGGTTATAGGCCCAGTAATAGGTCTGCTGGATCATATGCTAGCTCAATTTTTACCTCTTCAAGGCAGCTCCGTTCTTTTCTCATTAGTTGCTATTACCAGTTTACATATCCCCAGCAGCATAGGAGGGCACGCATTTCTACACAACCCCTTCAGCATTTATTGTTTGTAGCCTTTTTGCTGATTGCCATTCTGCCTGCTGTGAGGTGATACCTCTTTGTTATCTGGATTTGCATGACTCTAATTATTCGTTATATTGACCATTTTTCCATGTCCTTTTTTTTTCTTTAAAAATTACAGCGAGAAAAATTTACCTCTTGAAATTATGTGCTTGAAAGTTTGCCCTGTTTTGAAATTTTTTGTCAATTCCAGACCCCAGGATATTTTTTGAGGGCAGGTGTCATTTACAGCCCTAGAGTCCTTGTGAATATTAAGTGACCATTAGCACTGGATTGAAAGCCGCTATCGTGGGAAATGGCCACAAGTCTGCACGATTTCTCCATTCCCAGCTCTGGTTACTACGGCAACAGACCCTTCCTGGAAGTCCTGTTCCTAGGTTGTAAATTAGAGTGGAATGTGCCAGGACAAACCCCCAAAAGCTTATATCTCATTAGTTCTCATTTGAATTTTTATAATTAAATTTGTATTTTTATCAGAGTAAATTTGATTACAAAGACATGGAGACAAACAAAATATCCATGGCCAGATGAACAAATTTTTAAAAAGTGATACATGTACACAACGGTGTATGGCTCTGCACGTAAAATAATGAAATAATGCCATTTGCAGGAACATACAGAAAACTAGAGATAATCATACCAGGTAGAGTAAGTCAGAATCAGAAAGACACATATTATATGATATCATTTACAGGTGGAATCTAAAAATACCCATCATTAAAATAATTGAGAACACATAAACAGACTCAGGGACTTAGAAAGTAATTCTGTGTTTACCAAAGTGTACTTAAGGGATCAAGGGATAAATTAGGAGGCTGTGCTTAACAAATACAAACTATTTTCATATAAAATAGATAATCAACAAGGACCTATTTATACCTGGGAAGTCTATCGACACTCTCTAATAACCTATATGGGAAGAAAAGCTGAACATGCATAGATATCTGTATATGTATAACTGAAAATGATTCTCTATACCTACAGCATACACAACATTGTATATCAATGTTACTGCCATAAAAAACTAAAAATCTAATTAAAGAATTGGTAATGAAACACAAGATTTGCCTGTTTGTTCTGGCACATTCCACTCTAATTTACAACCCCCAAAAGGATTTCCCCTAAGGCTCTGGTTGCCGAGTTAACCAGAGTTGGGCCCAAGGACATACTGTGCCTTATGAGCATTTCCCTCAAAAGCAACCTCCAGACGATTGCTTCTGGGCACTTAGTATTCACAAGGACTGCTGGGCTCTAAATGATACTTGCCCTCTAAAAATGTCCAGGCCTAAGTGTTCAAAAATATTTGAAAACAGGGCACACTTTCAAGAAGGCAATTTCAACAGGTAAATTCTACTCACACTGATTATGAATAAAAAATGGCCCAAAAGAACATGCTCAAAATAGCAGTTAGCAGACATGTGCTAATCAGAACTACAACGAGGGTTCCACTTGCAAGAGTGCAACGCCATCATCAAAAATCTGCAATGAATATATGGTGGAGAAGGCATGGAGTAAAGGGAACCCTTTTATGGATGTAAATGGTAGCAGCCACTCTAGAGAACATTACGGAAGTGCCTTTAAGAGGTAAAATAGAGCTACCGTATGATCCGGCAGTACTACCCCTAAGACTATATGCAGAGAATGCCGGAATTCGAAAAGACACATGCACCCAAGCGTGCACTGTAGCACCATTTACAAGAGCCAAGACGTGGAGGCACACAAAATGTCCACGGACAGATGGATGGATAGAGAAGAAGTGGTGCCTGTACACATGGAGTATGGCTCAGCCATGAAAAAGAATGAAATAATGCCGTTTGCAGGAACATAGAGAAACCTAGAGATAATTAAACTAGTAAAGTAAGTCAGAACAAGAAAGACAAATATCAGAAGTTGTCACTTACAGGAGGAACCTTAAAATGCACATGAATAAAATAATTGAGAAATCATAAACAGTCTCAGAGACTTAAAAAATAAATGTTACCTAAGTTTAAAGAAGGGGGCAGGGCTTCCCTGGTGGCACAGTGGTTGAGAGTCCGCCTGCTGATGCAGGGGACGCGGGTTCGTGCCCCGGTCCAGGAAGATCCCACATGCCAAGGAGTGGCTGGGCCCGTGAGCCATGGCCACTGAGCCTGCGCGTCCACACCCTGTGCTCTGCAATGGGAGAGGCCACAACAGTGAGAGGCCCGCGTACCACAAAAAAATAAAAAATAAAATAAATAAAAAAGATTGACCAGGTATCAGACCATACTTACAGCAAGCCTCAAACAATTCCATTTACCTCAATGTAATTAAATGAAAAAGTCAATGATCAAAACAATATTAGCTAAGGAAGGGGGCAATTGATACATTCTGAAGATTGGATTAAGAAACACAAACTCTTTCATATAAAATAGATAATCAACAGGGACCTATATATACCAAGGGATGTCTGTCAACACTATGTAATAATCTATATGAAAAGAATCCAGAGATGATATGTGTGTGTATATAAATGAGAAAGTTTATGTACACCTACAACAGACAACATTGCATATCAGTGTTACTCCAATGAAAAATAGAAATTAATAAAAAGAAGACCTGATGAGACATGAGCTATTGGGTGTTTGTTCTGGAAATTTCCACTCAAATTACAACCCCAAAGCAGCATTTCTACTAAGGCTCCAGGAGACGGACTAACCAGAGTTCGGCACAAAGAAATCCTGCCGTCTTGTTGACATTTCCGGCCACAGCAATCTGAAAACTATTGCTTATGGGCGCCTAATATTCACAAGGACTGCTGGGCTCTAAATTATGCCTGCCCTCAAAAAATTTCCAGTCGCAAGTAATCGAAAACAATTAAAAACAGGGCAAACTATCAAGAAGAAAATAACAACTATGTACAACTCACACCATTTTAAAAAAAGCACATGAAATGATGCTCATCGTGGCAAATTACTAGAGACTCGCCAATCAAAACTACCAAGAGACACCGCCACGCACAGTGAAAATGGCCATTATCAAAAAGACTACAGACAATAAGTGCTAAAGTAGGGGTTAAGAAAAGGGGACCCTCCTATGGTGCTAGTGGCATGTAATTGGTAACAGCCACTACAGAAAACACTATGGACATGCCTTTAAAAGGTGAAAAGAGGGCTACCGTATGATCCGGCAGTCCCAGGTTTAAGAGTATATGCGTTGAACAGTGGAATTCGAAGAGGTACGTGCACCCCAGCGTGCACTTCAGCACTATTTACAATAGCCAAGGCATGGAAGCAGACAACATGTCCATCGACAGATGAATGGATAAAGACGTGAGACATGTACACATGGAATATGACTCAGCCATGAAAAAAATGAAATAATGCCTTTTTCAGTCACCTATGGACCTAGAGATAATCGTAGTAGGTTTAGTAAGTCAGAAAGAGAAAGACAAATATCCTAAGATGTCACATACAGGTGAAATCTATAAATTCCTACAAATGAACTACTTTACAGAACAGATACAGACTCACAGACTTAGAAAAGCAACTTCTGATGATCAAAAAGGAAAGATAGGGAGAGGGATAAATTAGGAGGTTGGGATTAACAGATGCCCACTAACATATATCAAACAGATAATCAAAAAGGACCTATAGAATAGCACAAGGAACTCTACTGAAAACACTGTAATATCCTATATGGGAAAAGAACCTGAAAAAAATACATATATGTCTATGTATAACTGAATCAAGGTTCTGGACACCTAAGATGAACACAACATCAGAAATCAACTCTGCTCCAATATAAAATAAAAATGAAATTACAAAAGAAAAAAAAATGTTGGGCCTGAAGTAATGCTTCTGCCTTGTGGCCGTTATCCCGTAGCACCAACTTTAAAACCTGTGCTGATGGGCGCTTAATATTCACAAGGCCTGTGGGGCTGTAAGTTAAAAAAGCACCTGCCCTCAAGAAACGTCTTGGGGTAGGTCATCAAAAAATAATTCAAAACAGGGCAGATGTTCAAGAAGCCAATTGAAAGAGGTAACTTTTACTCACACTCTTTAAAAAAACAATCACATGAAAAGATTTCAACATCGCTAAAGATTAGAGAAGTGGAAATCAAAACTGCAAGGATGTTATCACCTCACACGGCTCAGAATGGCCATTGTCAAAAAGTCTACAAACAGGAAGTGCTGGAGAGGGTGTGGAGAAAAGGGAACCCTTCTACACTGATGCTGGGAATATAAATTGGTAAAAACCACTGTGGCAGACAGTGTGGAGGTTCCTTAAACAATTAAAAAGAGAATGAAATTAGAATACTCCCTAACCCCCCACACAAAAATAAACTCCAAATAGATTGAAGATCTAAAAGTAAGGACGGATACTATAAAACTCTTGAGGAAAATATAGGCAGAACACTCTTTGACAGAAATCACAGCAAATTCTTTTATGATACACCTCCTAGAATAATGAAAAATAAAACAAAAATAAACAAATGGGACCTAATTAAACTTCAAAGTGGTTGCACAGCAAAGGAAATCATAAACAAACAAAAAGGACAACTCTCAGAATGGGAAAAATTATTTGCAAAGGAAGATACCCACAAGGAATTCATCTCTGAAACGTACAAACAGCTCAAGCAGCTCAATAACAAAAAAAGCAAACAACTGAATAAAAAAATGGGCCAAGGATCTAAATGGACGTTTCTCCAAAGAAGGCATACAGATGGCCAGAAAGCACATGAAAAAATGCTCAGCATGACTAATTGTTAGAGAAATGCAAATCAGAAGTCCAGTGAGGTATCACCTCACATTGGTCAAAATGGCCATCATCAAAAAATCTACAATAGAGGCTGGAGAGGGTGTGGAGAGAAGGGAACCCTCCTTCACTGTTGGTGGGAACGTAAACTGGTACAGCCACTATGGAGAACAGTATGGAGGTTCCTTAAGAAACTAAACGTAGAAGTACCATGTGACCCATCAAAACCACAGCTGAGCATAGATTCGGAGAAAACCAAAATTTTAAGACACCTGCACCACCACGATCATGGCAGCACTAGGTACAATAGCCAAGACAAGGAAGCAACCTAAGGGTAGAAGGACAAATGAATGGATAAAGAAGATGTGGTACATAAACAGCATGGAATATTACTCAGCCATAAAAAAGCATGAAATAATGCCATTTCCAGCCACAGGGAAGGAAGTAGAGATGATCATACTAAATGAAGTAAGTGAGACAGGGAAAGACAAGTATCATATGATGTCACTTCTAGGTGGAACGTGAAAATGAATACAGGTGAACTTCTTCACGAAACAGAGACAACCTCACAGACTTAGAAAGAAAACCTATGGTTACCAAAAGGGAAAGGTGCAGGACAGGGAGAAATTAGCAGGTTGAGATATATGCACACTACTATTTATAAAATAATCGGTGAGGACCCACTGTATAGCACAGGGAACCCTACTCAACACTCTGTAATAAGCAATATGGGAAAAGAACCCTAAAAGAAACACATATATGTCTAGGTATAAGTGAATCCAGTGGCTGTACACCTTAAAAAAAACCCACAACATTGTAAATCACCTATATACTCCAATTCAAAATAAACATTAAAAAAAAGAAGAGAAAGAAATGCTGACCCTATTCCCCTCAGTCCGTGGTGATCTGGGCCGGTGTCACATCCCTGGAGCCTGAGCAGGCTTGTGTCCCAAAGCTGGACTGTGCCAGTGAGGATGCCAATGAGCCAGCCACTGAGCCCCTGGAGTTCCTGTTCCCCTCTGCGTGAGCCCACAATCTCCAGATCCAGGCGGACCCTTCTACAGCGAAAGCAAGCCTAGTGCACCCAAAGGATGATGGAGCCTCGGGACTGGAAGAGCTTTGAAAGGTTTCCTGGGCTCCATGTCTCCTGGTGGTGGGGTTCCCACCTCCAGCCTCCTTCCTTAGTGTCGCCCCACCTATGGATGGTGTTTCAGAAGTCGGGATTTGTCCCGGGGATAAAAGGTAAGGGGGAAGAAACAATGAGACACAAGCCTCGGGTGTTTCTTCAGGCACGTTCCACCCTAATTGACAATCCTGGAAGAGGACTTTCTCTCAGTCTCTGGTTGCCCGAGTAACCAGAGTTGGGCATGATAAATGCTGCCGCCTTGTGGCCATTTCCCATAACAACAACTTTAAAACCGGTGCTGATGGGCACTTAATCTTCACAAGGCCTGCAAGGCTCTAAATGTCACCTGCCCTCAAGAAATGCCCTGGGGTAAATCATCGGAAAAGAATTCAAAACAGGACCGACTTACAAAAAGCCAATTGCAAGAGGAAAATTTTATTCACACTGTATAAAAAGCAAGCACATGGAAAGACATCCAACATCACTAATCATTAAAGAAATGAAAATCAAAACTACAATGAGGTATCACCTCACACTGGTCAGAAGGGCCATCGCCAACAAAAATCTACGAAGAATAAATGGTGGACCGGGCATATGGTAAAGGGAACCCTCCTACACTGTTGGTGGGGATCCAAATTGGTGCAGCCACTGTAGAGAACAGTATGGAGGTCCCTTAAAAACCAAAACATAGAGTTCCCATTGGATCCGGCAGTCCCACTCCTGGGCTTAGATCCATAGAAAATCATAATTGGAAAGGACAAGTGTACCCCTGTTTTCAGGGCAGCACTATTTACAAGCCAAGACAGAGAAACCAAATTGTCCACTGACAGAAGAATGAAGATGTTGTACAGATATGCAATGGAATACTACTCAGTCCTGGGGGTGGGGTGGAGGCAGGATGTGGGTTCCTGGGCCTCTGACCGCAGGTGAGAGCAAGGAGGAAGACCAGTCCTGAGGGCAGAGGTTCACTGAAGTCTGTGAGCCCTGGTGCCCTGATGGGGTTCATTCCCAGTGTGGACGCGAGCAGGGCCTGCAGTGGTTCTGTTTTCCACCCGGGCCCCTTTGATGAAGCCATGGCAGCACTGGGCCCAGATGTCTCCTGGTGGTGTTTCAAACTGTCATAGCAGTTTTACAAAGGAACAAGAGAATGAAGCTGAACCCCTGATGGCCACTCCTTTCTGGCTCTGAGTTGCTTCTATCAGGACCGCAGTCACCTGCACATAGTCTGCTGTGACCCATCTGCTTCCGCCTGGCCTTTCCTCTTTCTCCCTGCGATGATTCCAGTGACGTTTCCAGCCTGGACCCCTCTTCCAGGCCAGATGCCGCTGTCCAGCCATTGCATCCCCATCTCACCTTGGGGGCTAACAGGCCCCTCAGAGGACTGTGATCCTGTAGCTCCTCAACCCATGAGGTAGCCCCACCTCCCCTGGCTGCTGAGCCCTGACACCTGCTGTAACCAGGCAGGACCCTATGGGGCCTTCCTGGGACAGACCCCTCCTTCATATCCTTTGTTTTAACTCCTCTATGAAGTACCTAGGTAATAGTATCTGATGCACACTTCCAGAGTTTCACAGATACTAAAACCACCACCAAATGGAAGAAATTAACTACTTGATGATAATGTACACGTAGCCCCAGAGCTACTGGTGCCTAAGACTTTATAATGTTAACCGCCCTGTTACCTCACCATCAGCCAGAGAATTGTGCACCAGATGATCACTTACCCTGCGACCCCCTTTCCTCACCTGGCCTTTAAAATTGCTTTGCTGAAACCCTTCAGGGAGTTCGGTTTTTAGAGCAAGCTGCCCGTCCTCCGTGTACTGGCGCTTTTACAATTAACATTGCACTTCCCTTCACCACAACCTGGTGTCAGTAGACTGGCTTTACCACGCATGGGTGTGTGGAACCAAGTTTGGTTTGGCAACACTGGCACCTCCCTGGCTCCCACTCTCTTTGTGCCCCAGTGACTGTCAGCTCGTCCTCCAGAGTCTGTGGCCAGTCGCCAGGCTAATTCTCCTCTACACCCACAGCCCTGGCCCAAGCCCGATCTTGTGCCTGTTTCCTCCATCAGGCCCTGACAAAGCTCCCCACCCCCCTAACAGGGAAGAGCTAAATCAGACTCCAAGTCTGATCTGTTTCTTTGACTTTAACCTTTGCTTTTCATTGCTTTTGTTATTATAATCATACAGAATGGTCTGCCTCAGGGAACCCTGCCCCTCTGCCTGAATGTTAAACCAAAGTGCCTTTGTGCATCCTGACCCTGTCCGCCTGTGGCTGGCTGCAAGAAAGAAGAAATTAACACATCCCCTACCGAGGCTGGCCATTCCAGGGGACATTTGCAAATCTTACGTCCTTTTTACTTTACTTCCTCATCTCCTCTCCCTCTCTGTTCTATAAAAGAAACTGGCATCCCAACCCGGAGAAGCTGGTTTTTCAGAGACAGTAGTCTGCCATCTTCTCGGTCTGCCAGCTTTCCGAACAAAGTCTTACTCCCTGCCTCAACACCTCGTCTCCGATTCATTGGCCTGTTGTGTGGCGAGCAGAGCGAGCTTGGACTCAGTAACGCACTCGGCTTAGCCAGCAGGAGGCTTGCTGCTCTTGGCTAGCCGGCCCCCGGCAGGGAATATTGGGGCAAGGCCCTAGCAGCTGCCAGGACAGTTTGTCCTGAGGACCTTCCCTTCAGAGTTCCCTGAAGCGGCACCAGCTACCCCAGCGCTTGGCGGTTGAGGCCAGGAACCGACCAACCTCCATTTGGGGCTACGAGTTGACGGACTCGATTTGATTCTGGAGGTAAGTCTCTCCGGCGTGCATGCCGGGAACATATTCCCCCCCTCAATCTGGGCTTTTCCTTTACGGGACGAGCCAGTCTGGCTGGGTACCCTGCTGCAGGGGAGAATCGTTGTTAGACTCTACCTGATTCTGGGAACCGGTTCGCTGGGAACTAGTTCATTGGTTCTGTAGGGTAAGTCTACCGGATCTGGGAAATTTGGTTTGGTTTTGTCTTGTTTTTTTGTGCATCAGTGCTAGAGTTTGTTTGTGCCTTTTGTGTTGGAATTTGCGCCTTTTGTGTCTTGGTGTTATCAAACTTTTGAAAGTAGAAAATACTCCATCTATCCTGAAGGAGAGCCTTTTGGGGAATATATTAGATAAATGGGCAAAAGATAACCGTGAGCCTATGACTAAGAAAGACATGATATACTATTGTAATAGCGTGTGGACCCAATATATGTTAGGATCAGAAGAACGATGGCCCCTGAATGGCTCACTCAACTATTATACAATCTTGCAGTTAGAAATGTTCTGCAGAAGAGCAAGGAAAAGAGATAAGTTTCCCATATGTAGGAGTATTTATGCTGTTGCATCAGGGGGAAAAGGAGTCAGAGGGCTGCCCCCTTATGGTGCAGCGGGTCTGAAAGGATACACGGAGGAAAACCTGTTCTCCAAGGGAAGAGAGAGAAAATGAGAGTGGGGACATGTCATTTCAAAACTTCACCCCACCCTCCAGCCTATCCAGCTACCCCAGTGGCCGAGCAGGCTGCACCGGCAGTTGTTCCACACGCTGCCAACATATTCCCCGCCTTCTGTTTCCCCTACCCATGGGGATCAAATAGAAGTTTCTATGGTAACCCCTGGGGCACGGGGACCTGGTTTAGTATCACCACGTAAGGCCTGACAGGGCACCCAGTTTGGACCGGGAGCCACTTCTGCAGTAGGGCAATTTCCCTTGCCCCGATATCCTGTAAGAGGCCAGGGGACTTCCGTGGACTTGAGGCATCCGATTCTGATTTCCCCACAGGAGCCCGGGTAACATGGACAGTGGGGAACAAGTTGATTGATTTTCTAATAGATACGGGTGATCTTAAGAGGCTTGTAAATAGTAAACAAAGGGGAAACAGAGTCATCCAAGGAAAAACTTGCCTGTATCTTTGAGATACAAATGTCCTATCTGATCTTCTCAGAAACCCTTATCTCTGCCATCTTTTTAAAATACAAATTTTAAAACAGAAGGTAGTTATTTTTTTTAAATTAAATTAAATTAATTTATTTTTATACTGCAGGTTCTTACTAGTTATCCATTTTATACACATGGGTGTATACATGTCAATCTCAATCGCCCAATTCATCACACCACCATCCCCACCCCCCTGCCGCTTTCCCCCCTTGGTGTCCATACGTTTGTTCTCTACATCTGTGTCTCAATTTCTGCCCTGCAAACTGGTTCATCTGTACCATTTTTCTAGGTTCTACATATATGCGTTAATATATGATATTTGTTTTTCTCTTTCTGACTTACTTCACTCCGTATGACAGTCTCTAGATCCATCCACGTCTCAACAAATGACCCAATTTCGTTCCTTTTTATGGCTGAGTAATATTCCATTGTATATATGTACCACATCTTCTTTATCCATTCGTCTGTCCATGGGCCCTTAGGTTGCTTCCATGACCTGGCTATTGTAAATAGTGCTGCAATGAACATTGGGGTGCATGTGTCTTTTTGAATTATGGTTTTCTCTGGGTATATGCCCAGTAGTGGGATTGCTGGATCATATGGTAATTCTATTTTTAGTTTTTTAAGGAACCTCCATACTGTTCTCCATAGTGGCTGTATCAATTTACATTCCCACCAACAGTGCAAGAGGGTTCCCTTTTCTCCACACCCTCTCCAGCATTTGTTGTTTGTAGATTTTCTGATGATGCCCATTCTAACTGGTGTGGGGTGATACCTCATTGTAGTTTTGATTTGCATTTCTCTAATAAGTTAGTGATGTTGAGCAGCTTTTCACGTGCTTCTTGGCCATCTGTATGTCTTCTTTGGAGAAATGTCTATTTAGGACATCTGCCCATTTTTGGATTGGGTTGTTTGTTTCTTTAATACTGAGCTGCATGAGCTGTTTATATATTTTGGAGATTAATCCTTTGTCTGTTGATTCGTTTGCAAATATTTTCTCCCATTCTGAGGGTTGTCTTTTCGTCTTGTTTATGGTTTCCTTTGCTGTGCAAAAGCCTTGAAGTTTCATTAGGTCCCATTTGTTTATTTTTGTTTTTATTTCCATTACTCTAGGAGGTGGGTCAAAAAAGATCTTTCTGTGTTTTATGTCAAAGAGTGTTCTTCCTATGTTTTCCACCAAGAGTTTTATAGTGTCCGGTCTTAAATTTAGGTCTCGAATCCATTTTGAGTTTATTTTTGTGTATGGTGTTATGGAGTGTTCTAATTTCATTCTTTTACGTGTAGCTGTCCAGTTTTCCCAGCACCACTTATTGAAGAGACTGTCTTTTCTCCATTGTATATCCTTGCCTCCTTTGTCATAGATTAGTTGACCATAGGTGCGTGAGTTTATCTCTGGGCTTTCTATCTTGTTCCATTGATCTTTGTTTCTGTTTTTGTGCCAGTACCATATTGTCTTGATTACTGTAGCTTTGTAGTATAGTCTGAAGTCAAGGAGTCTGATTCCTCCCTCTCTGTTTTTTTCCCTCAAGACTGCTTTGGCTATTCGGGGTCTTTTGTGTCTCCATACAAATTTTAAGACTTTTTGTTCTAGTTCTGTAAAAAACGCCATTGGTAATTTGTTAGGGATTGCATTGAATCTGTAGATTGCTTTGGGTAGTATAGTCATTTTCACAATATTGATTCTTCCAACCTAAGAACATAGTATATCTCTCCATCTGTTTGTATCATCTTTAATTTCTTTCATCAGTGTCTTATAGTTTTCTGCATACAGGTCTTTTGTCTCCCTAGGTAGGTTTATTTCTAGGTATTTTATTCTTTTTGTTGCAATGGTAAATGGGAGTGTTTTCTTAATTTCTCTTTCAGATTTTTCATCATTAGTGTATAGGAATGCAAGAGACTTTTGTGCATTAATTTTGTATCCTGCAACTTTACCAAATTCATTGATTAGCTCTAGTAGTTTTTTGGTGGCATTTTTAGGATTCTCTAAAAATGTATAGTATCATGTCATCTGCAAACAGTGACAGTTTTACTTCTTCTTTACCAATTTGTATTCCTTTTATTTCTTTTTCTTCTCTGATTGCCATGGCTAGGACTTCCAAAACTATGTTGAATAATAGTGATGAGAGTGGACACCCTTGTCTTGTTCCTGATCTTAGAGGAAATGCTTTCAGTTTTTCACCATTGAGAATGAATGATGTTTGCTGTGGGTTTGTCATATATGGCTTTTATTATGTTGAGGTAGGTTCCCTCAATGACCACTTTCTGGAGAGTTTTTATCATAAATGGCTACTGAATTTTGTCAAAAGCTTTTTCGGCATCTATTGAGATGATCATATGGTTTTTATTCTTCAATTTGTTAATATGGTGTATCACATTGATTGATTTGCATATATTGAATAATCCTTGCATTCTTGGGATAAACCCCACTTGATCAGGGTGTATGATCCTTTTAATGTGTTGTTAGATTCTGTTTGCTAGTATTTTGTTGAGGATTTTTGCATCTATATTCATCAGTGATATTGGTCTGTAATTTTCTTTTTTTTGTAGTATCTTTGTCTGGTTTCGGTATCAGGGTGATGGTGGCCTCATAGAATGAGTTTGGGTGTGTTCCTTCCTCTGCAATTTTTTGGAAGAGTTTGAGAAGGATAGGTGTTAGCTCTTCTCTAAATGTTTGATAGAATTCACCTGTGAAGCCATCCAGTCCTGGACTTTTGTTTGTTGGAAGATTTTTAATCACAGTTTCAATTTCATTACTTGTGATTGGTCTGTTCATATTTTCTATTTCTTCCTGGTTCAGTCTTGGAAAGTTATACCTTTCTAAGAATTTGTCCATTTCTTCCAGGTTGTCCATTTTATTGGCATAGAGTTACTTGTAGTAGTCTCTCAGGATGCTTTGTATTTCTGCAGTATCTGTTGTAACTTCTCCTTTTCCATTTCTAATTTTATTGAGTTGAGTCCTCTCCCTCTTGATGAGTCTGGCTAATGGTCTATCAATTTTGTTTATCTTCTCAAAGAACCAGATTTTAGTCTTATTGATCTTTGCTGTTGTTTTCTTTGTTTCTATTTCATTTATTTCTGCTCTGATGTTTATGATTTCTTTCCTTCTGCTAACTTTGGGTTTTGTTTGTTCTTCTTTCTCTAGTTCCTTTAGGTGTAAGGTTAGATTTTTTTTTGAGATTTTTCTTGTTTCTTGAGGTAAGCTTGCATAGCTATAAGCTGCCATCTTAGAACTGCTTTTGTTGCATCCCATAGGTTTTGGATCGTCGTGTTTTCATTGTCATTTGTCTCTAGGTATTTTTTGATTCCCTCTTTGATTTCTTCAGTGATCTCTTGGTTATTTAGTAATGTATTGTTTAGCCTCCATTTGTTTGTGGTTTTTATGTTTTCTTCCCTGTAATTGATTTCTAATCTCATAGCGTTGTGGTCAGAAAAGATGCTTGATATAATTTCAATTTTCTTAAATTTACTGAGGCCTGATTTGTCACCCGAGATGTGATCTATCCTGGAGAATGTTCCGTGAGCACTTGAGAAGAAAGTGTAATCTGCCGTTTTTGGATAGAGTGTCCTATAAATATCAACTAAATCTATCTGGTCTGTTGTGTCATTTAAAGCTTCTGTTTCCTTATTTATTTTCATTTTGGATGATCTGTCCATTGGTGTGAGGTGTTAAAGTTCCCCACTATTATTGTGTTACTGTCGGTTTCCTCTTTTATAGCTGTTAGCAGTTGCCTTATGTATTGAGGTGCTCCTATGTTGGGTGCATATATATTTATAATTGTTATATCTTCTTCTTGGATTGATCCCTTGATCATTATGTAGTGTCCTTCCTTGTCTCTTGTAACATTCTTTATTTTAAAGTCTATTTTATCTGATATGAGTATTGCTACTCCAGCTTTCTTTTGATTTCCATTTGCATGGAATATCTTTTTCCACCTCCTCACTTTCAGTCTGTATGTGTCCCTAAGTCTGAAGTGGGTCTCTTGTAGACAGCATATATATGTGTCTTGTTTTTGTATCCATTCAGCCAGTTTGTGTCTTTTGGTTGGAGCATTTAATCCATTCATGTTTAAGGTAATTATCGGTATGTATGTTCCTATGACCATTTTCTTAATTGTTTTCGGTTTGTTTTTGTAGGTCCTTTTCTTCTCTTGTGTTTTCCACTTAGAGAAGTTCCTTTAGCATTTGTTGTAGTGCTGGTTTGGTGGTGCTGAATTCTCTTAGCTTTTGCTTGTCTGTAAAGCTTTTGATTTCTCCACCAAATCTGAATGAGATCCTTGCCGGGTAGAGTAATCTTCGTTGTAGGTTCTTCCCTTTCATCACTTTAAGTATATCATGCCACTCCCTTCTTGCTTGCAGAGTTTCTGCTGAGAAATCAGTTGTTAACCTTATGGGAGTTCCCTTGTATATTATTTGTCGTTTTTCCCTTGCTGCTTTCAATAATTTTTGTCTTTAATTTTTGCCAGTTTGATTGCTATGTGTCTCGGCGTGTTTTTCCTTTGGTTTATCCTGTGTGGGTCTCGCTGCTCTTCCTGGACATGGGTGGCTATTTCCTTTACCATATTAGGGAAGTTTTCTATAATCTCTTCAAATATTTTCTCTGGTCCTTTCTCTCTCTCTTCTCCTTCTGCGACCTCTATAATGCGAATGTTGTTGCATTTAATATTGTCCCAGAGGTCTCTTAGGCTGTCTTCATTTCTTTAGTCTGTTCCGCAGCAGTGAATTCCACCATTCTGTCTTCCAGGTCACTTATCCTTTATTCTGCCTCAGTTATTCTGCTATTGATTCCGTCTAGTGCAGTTTTCATTTCAGTTATTGTATTGTTCATCTCTGTTTGTTTGTTCTTTAATTCTTCTAGGTCTTTGTTAAACATTTCTTGCATCTTCTCGATCTTTGCCTCCATTCTTTTTCCGAGGTCCTGGATAATCTTCACTATCATTATTCTGAATTCTTTTTCTGGAAGGTTGCCTATCTCCACTTCATTTAGTTGTTTTTCTGGGATTTTATCTTGTCCCTTCATCTGGTACATAGCCCTCTGCCTTTTCATCTTGTCTGTCTTTCTGTGAATGTGGTTTTTGTTCCACAGGCTACAAGATTGTAGTTCTTCTTACTTCTGCTGTCTGCCCTCTGGTGGATGAGGCTAAGAGGCTTGTGTAAGTTTCCTGATGGGAGGGACTGGTGGTGGGTAGAGCTGACTGTTGCTCTGGTGTGTAGAGCTCAGTAAAACTTTAATCCATTTGAAGGCTGGCGGGTGGGACTGGGTTCCCTCCCTGTTGGTTGTTTGGCCTGAGGCAACCCAACACTGGAGCCTACCTGGGCTCTTTGGTGCGGTTAATGACAGACTCTGGGAGGGCTTATGCCTAGGAGTACTTCCCAGCACTTCCGCTGCCAGTGTCCTTGTCCCCACAGTGAGCCACAGCCGCCCCCTTCCTCTGCAGGAGACCCTCCAACACTAGCAGCTAGGTCTGGGTCAGTCTCCCCTGGGGTCACTGCTCCTTCCCCTGGGTCCCGATGCGCACACTACTTTGTGTGTGCCCTCCAAGAGTGGAGTCTCTGTTTCCCCCAGTCCTGTCGAAGTCCTGCAACCAAATCCCGCTAGGCTTCAAAGTCTGATTCTCTAGGAATTCCTCCTCCCGTTGCTGGACTCCGGTTGGGAAGCCTGACGTGGGGCTCAGAACCTTCACTCCAGTGGGTGGACTCTGTGGTATAAGTGTTCTCCAGTCTGTGAGTCACCCACCCAGCAGTTACGGGATTTGATTTTACTGTGATTGGGCCCCTCCTACCGTCTCATTGTGGCTTCTCCTTTGTCTTTGGATGTGGGGTATCTTTTTTGGTGAGTTCCAGTGTCTTCCTGTCGATGATTGTCCAGCAGCTAGTTGTGATTCTGGTGTTCTCACAGGAGGGAGTGAGAGCATGTCCTTCTATTCCACCATCTTCAATGCTTCATCAAAAATGTGTCACTTTTTAAATACAAGTAGTTCTTTTCAGCTTTTCTCTACGTGAAAGGAAAGATCCTTGGAAGGTCAGGACAGAATGATATTTTAAGGCAAGGCAAGACAAATTTAAAACATAAACTTTTTCTCTGCCCTTTGGCCTCCTCCCTCCCCACTAGTGTGCATGTGCATCTGCATTATGTGTTCACCTGACCTCCCCAATGGCAGAAATACCTGCTCAGCCACAGAAATCAATTTTTCTCCTTCTGGAGACAGCCATGTAACTCCTTAGAAGATAACATTCCTTTCCTTATCCTGTAAGGGGTCACGATGACCCACCACTCACCTTGTACATGCAGATGTCTTTGGTGGGCTTTATGGATAAGGCCACTATATCATGTCCCTTAAATAGAATGGTTGGTGCAGAACAGACCGATCAGATGACCTGGGGAGATACTGGGCTGCACTTAAAGAAGTTCTTAGCTTAAATACTTATTTATGACCTTATAAATGTCACTAGCTATATTACTTGTATTCTGCCCACTTTACAAGATTTTTGTTTCTGGCATTTCCAAATGTGTGACTGAGCCTCTGCTAAAAATAGTGATGAGTAGATGATCTAAAACAATCGTCAAATACATAGTTCTATAAGATCAGTGACTGTAATAGTGTAACTCTAGATATGGGAAGAAGCCACAAGAGGGAACCATTTCCTGGACCATAACAGACTAGTAGGACAGGCAGCCCAGAGGCTTTGGGCTCCTGTTAACAGGGCCTGGTGCAGTAGCAGCACATTGAGTGGCCTATCAAGGAAATCCTCGCCTGACCTGGGAATGAGCATTCCTAGCACTGTGGGATAAATTGGTCATGAAATGCCTCCTAAACCTTGGTCAAAATTAAGACCAAAAGGGAGGGGATTGTAACATAAAGAAGGTTGCCCACCATCCAGTTCTACAAGAATTAAGTCATCAACCACCACAGTCGCTGACTTACAGGACACCCTGAACAGATTTCAGGGTGAAGACCAGGATGAGGCACTTTGTGCTCTGGGGAAACTGGCAGAACTGGCCCTCAGAGAGTTCAGTATTTTCAGGAGAAAATTTTTATGAACCTGGATTCTTGCCTCTTCCCACGTTTAGAAAAGCACGAAAACCATTAAAGTGTCCGTTCCTCCTGAATAGCATAACCTCCTACCAAGCTGTGTGCTTGGTTGCAGGTACCCCTTCATCAAATTCACATGTATACTGGCCTCCCCACTCACCTCTTCGGAACAGTCCTCAGAGCTTTCTGAAAAACTGTGTCCCGGGTTATAATCCTCAGGTTGGCACAAATGAAATTTTCCATTTCTTTCTTAGATTGACCATTGATTAATTTTTCATTGACAGTATAATCATTATCTTGATGGGTGTACATGTGTTTCAAAACCTACCACATTGTACATTTTAAACGTGTGCATTTGTCGTATATCGATTACACCTCAATAAAGCTATTAAAATACCCCAGAGTTTTAGGTAGTAATGCATCATTGCATGTTCAACAGCTTAATGAAAAGCGGCGTTTTGATCTCTCTTGTTTTTGTGACTTAAATAGGAACCGTGTTCACCCCAGCTCCATTTTATTCTGATCTCAGCAGGGCTGCTTTCAGGGATGTGTTCTGCAGTTTGCCTCCCACCGGTTTGGTGAGGCTCCTCTCAACAAAAACACACACATTTTTCTTGCAGTGAACATTGAAATGAGTCTTGACTATCAGAGAATCCAACCAGGCTGGTGGGCCAAGCAGGGAGGATGGACACGCCAATGATCTTCCACAAGCAGAATAATCTAAATATGCAGATTTGAAGAAAATGCACTTAAAGCACATCCTGCCATAAGAGCCCTTTATTAAAATTAAATACCACATGCCCAAAGACAGAATAAGATGGACCGTGTTACAACTTTCCTGGGCCATCAGGTTAAGCAGGACTTTCTCAGTGAAAGAGGAGCTGATCAAATGGACAGTTGCTCAGTTGCTGAGCCTGGTGAAAGCCTTTGTCCTGCTTCCCAGACACTGAAAAAGGATTCTCATAAATCCTCTCGAAAGTTTCCCATGGTTTGCTTTCAACAAGATTGAAAGGAAAGCTAATCACATTGTCAGCTGGTAGGTTGCCAAACCTTTTGTGTAATATTTGGGTATTGTAATTGGGAAGAAATTGAAAGAATTTTTTTTTTTCTTTCTGAAGGTTTTTTTTTTTTGATGAAAGTTCATAATAATGCAATTGACAAGGAAATTTAGTTTATTTCTGAGATATACATTTTAAAGTAATAACTAGAATTATGACTTATAACATTATACCAGAACATATAAGATTTTTAGAAATTTTGTGTAATGTCTGAAACATTTACATATTTCCATACAAATAACCCAAAGAAAGTTTAATATTAGTTGTTTTTTTGTTTGTTTTTTTATACAGCAGGTTCTTATTAGTCATCAATTTTATACACATCACTGTATACATGTCAATGCCAATCGCCCAATTCAGCACACCACCATCCCCACCCCACCGCGGTTTTCCCCCCTTGGTGTCCATACGTTTGTTCTCTACATCTGTGTCTCAACTTCTGCCCTGTAAACCGGTTCATCTGTACCATTTTTCTGGGTTCCACATACATGCGTTAATATATGATATTTGTTTTTCTCTTTCTGACTTACTTCACTCTGTATGACAGTCTCTAGATCCATCCACGTCTCTACAAATGACCCAATTTCATTCCTTTTTATGGCTGGAAGTCTGGGAGGCTGGAATCAGGCCACTTCTTGTCTGTTCTTGCAGGAGATGGGGCCGCACTACAAGAAGTTCCTGGCTCACCCCTGGTTCCTGACCATCACGTGGCCAGAGAAATTGGTAACATTTTTGTTTTGCCTGTTGAAATGTTTAATGACAAAAATTTTGTTCAGTTTCCTGATGTGGGTGAAGGGTGGAGCCTGATGTGATTTATTCTCCAAGAAATGTACATCCTAGTTCCCACATGGGGGTGAGCACCCTGTCCAAAGATGAGAGACCCCATGTCTGTGACTGGTACTTCCTAGGAGATCAGCCCTAAGCTAGTTTAAACCTGATCAAGTTCTGTTTACACAGTAGATTTAGACCTCTCCATGTCCTATCTACTGATTATGTTTAGAGCTGACCATGTGCTATCTGTAATAAGAACATTTAGACCTGACCGTGTTCTGTGTATGCTAGGACTATGGGGACCTGGGTAGAGACCTGGCCTGGCCTCAGTACTGGGAGCTTCATGGGGGATGTGGAGACTTGGGTAGAGCTCCGGCCTGGTCTCAGTACTGGAAAGCTCCACGCCTGCATCTGAATGTCAGTGCTTAGGTGTCTGGGGTCTGGAGCTGAGGTGGGCTTGTCTAGGTAACAGCCCCTGTTCTCAGTGTGGTTACCTGGTCCTCCCAGGGGTCAGTGCTGTGGTCGGGGCCTTAGTCTTTATCCCTGCAAGGTTCACCTTCCCTGGGGCTCGTGGAGAATCCTCAGGTGAGCTACCTGGAAATTATTCCAATTTACCAGCACATGCATGGTGAACAGGGAGGCAGATTTACCTGGTGAATTGTTTGCAGGTTACACGGATCAGGCAAAAGGCTGATGGGCAACAGGTGAGGCAGCTGCTGTGCTCTCCTTCCGGTCAACCGTCCCTACTCAGCAGAGACCAGAGCTGTCCCTCGTCTTTCAGCCTTGCTGTCCTGTGAGCTTTCTCCACACATCAGTGAGACAAGAAAGGACTGAGCCTGTCAGAACCAAGGTAGTGTGTTCAACTCTAGCATGAAAGCTTTAAAAGCAGTTAAAATCACATAGAACCAAAGTGAAAAGAGGAGGACGTGTCTGGGACAAGTATGGGGAGAGGAGACCAACCCTACATTTCTTTCTGCCATCCCAGGAGTTCCCAGGAGCCCAGCTTGTTTCCACGTTAGGGGGCCAACCAGCAGAGCCATGGTGTCCTGACCAAGGGGATGACCCCAGGTGCAGCGTCTGGGGAGGTGGGGTCACCCTGGAGACGGTGGACATGTGACCCCAGATGCAGGGTCTGGGGAGGTGGGGTCACCTGGTGAGTGTGGACCTGTGACCCCAGGTGTTGGGGGTCTGGGGAGGTGGAGTCACCCTGGTGAGTGAGAACATGTGACCCTAGATGCAGGGTCTGGGGAGGTGGGGTCACCGTGGTGAGTGTGGATGTGTGACCCCAGGTGTATGGTGTGGGGATTGTGCCAGTCGCACCCCATCTGCATGGGTCGGGATCACGTGTATGGGGAGACCCCATATCTGCTCTTTTCCTGCAGTGTTTCTTGTCCCCTCTGAGATTTCCAACATCTGAATTGAGGGTGTTGCCCTGATTAACCTGTGGTTCCTTTTCTTCTCTTAATCTTGTCACATTCATATGAGGTTAGGCACGTTTGAGTGGGTAGCTGCTCTGTGTTCTGGTGAGTGACAACGCTTGGTGGTATCATATTAATATCATAGCATATCATATATCTAATCCATGGGGGTCACCACCGTCTGGGTTCCCCTGACAGAGCTCAGGTGAGCACAGACTAGCCCCCCTAAGAATGGTCTCTCACATGCCGTGGGAGGGTACCATGATGGCCCCTGAGGTGGGGGACTGTGCTTGGGTCTCCCACGTTTGTGATGAAGGGGAGTGGAAATGGAATCTCAATTAACAAGACATTATTTTAAGAATTTATTTTAAGTGAAATAAAACACACGTCACATACCCTTTACCATCACCACCATTTTAAGTGCACATTTCTGAGGCATCAGATCTATTCACCTTCCCATGGAGCCATCACAACCATCCCTAGAACTTGTCATCTTGTAAAACCAAAATTCCACAACCATGAAAGTCTCACTTCCCATCCCTTCCCACTGCCCCTGGCACCGATATCCACTTCAGTTCCTGAGTTGTCGACTCCAGGGCACCCACTGTAATGGAATCCTGCAGTGTTTGCTGACAGGTCACTTTGGAAGAGCTGACTTTCAGTCTGAAGCTCTGCCTGTTTGCATCTGAAGCATCTGCATTTAAGGAGAGGGTGTGTGAGGAAGGGGGTGTATGAGGGACAAAGGTGTCCGGGGTGCAGATGAGCCAGGACATGACCAGCTGCCTTTTGGGTCCTCTGGTCCCATCTCTTGGTCTGTGCCTCATCTGCATCATCACTGGCCCCGCTGGTACCCCTGGGGTGTTGTTGTCTGAGTGAGATTCCCCTGGTGCCCCTGCTCTCCTTCCCTCCTCCTGCTGGTTGGGGAGGGGGCTGCTTGCTGGGTGGTCTCTACTCCTGCGGCAGGAAGGACCCTGCAGCACTGACCTGCAGAGTATGGGGTGTGGTCCCAAGAGCATGGGCCCCACGTAGGATACAGCACTGGGGCATCACAAGTGGTAGGGCTGCCTCATCACTGACAGGGAATGTTGCCAAGATCCTGCTCGGGAGGGCGTGGTGGGTGGCCTGGGACCCCAGAGGCCCCATTCCTATCCTGGAGCTTGGAGAGTGCATCCCGCATGGGCTCCAGATTCACCCCATGTCTCAGCCATATCCCTCTGTTCTGTTTCTGAACTCAGGAAAACGACCTCTACTGACCATTGTCCACAGCACAGGCTCGGTCCTGTTGGTATAAAGATTATTTAATTTAGGCATCCTGAGATAGCAGCTCTTTTTAGGGCGAAAGAAGGAAAAGCTCAGGAGTGTACAACAATTTCAGATGAAACTAATATTCAGTGATGTATCTCTATAGTACTCGGTTGTTGACATCTATTAGTCATAATTCTCCTGGTTTTAGATCTGATGTGGGGATTACAGAGGAGCCAACATTTAAATCTTCATAATCTGTGTATTCGTAGCTTCAGTATCAATACTGACCCATGGTTTTTATGGTTCGGGAGGAGTTATTGATTTCATGTATCATGTAAAGGATTCACAGTGATGATAGGGCAATTAAGATTATAATAATGGCTAGTAAATTGTTCATATTTTCTCTACCTGTGCATCTATTTTATGTATATGAGTCAGTTTAGTTGTCAATAGTAGTGAAGTAATATAGAGGACAAGAGAACTTATTATAAAAATGATTATGAAAAAGTAAAAGTTCTTCCATAATCGGTGATGTTGCATCTTGAGAGCCTAGATGAAATGGTTATGCCTTAGTGATATACAGGATTTTAGCCTGTGATTTAACTTTGACAAAGTTACATCACTTTTTACTTTTATCTTGTTTATTGAGAAAGACATAATGGTTATGGTGTTGGCTTGAAACTGGTTGAAAAAGACTTGAGTCCTTCCTTATTTTATATTTCCATTGGTAGGATCTTCAAACATAGGATATGATGGAGAGCATCCGTGTAACCATTCTGGGTTAGGAGTAGCAGTTTCCACTGCTGAGACTTCTTGTTTGGAAGCAAATGCTTTTCAAAATATGAAGATTATTAGCATTACTGCTCTTACTGAGATGAATGAGCCTAAAGACAAAATATTTCATGTTGTGTGTGCATCAGGATACTCGGAGTAACATAGTGACATTCCTGAGAGGCCAAGAAAATGCTGCAGGAAGTCATATTTACTACTACAAATATACTTGTGAAGTGAATTTTTGCTCATGTTGAGTTAAGTGTATAACCTGAGAATAGTGGAAATCAGTGTAGGAAGCCTCCTATAACAGTGAAGACTGCTCCCATGGACATTACGTAATTGAAGTGTGCTACTACATAGTATGTATTGTGGAGGAAACCACCTACTGTAAAAAAGAAAAATAAAGCCTAAAGCAATATAGTGGAAGGTCATATAATATTACCTCCATGAAGAGTTGCTAATCATCTAAATACTTTTATTCCCGTAAGGATAGAAATAATTATGGAAGCTAATGCAAAGTATGCTCATGAGTTGACAGCTGTTCTTCTGGTAAATAAATGATGCGTCCACGAGATAAATCCTAAAAAGCCAGTGGACATAACTCATACTATTCCCAAATAGCTGAAAGGTACTTTTTGTCCTAAATAGTATGTAATGGTATGTGAGATTATAACAAACCCTGGTAGGCTATGAATACAGACTTCAGGGTGACTAAAGAATCAAAATAGGTGTTGGTATAGGACTGGGTCTCCTCCTGCAGGGTCAGAGAAAGTAGTGTTTAGATTTCTATCCCTTAACAGTATGGCAATTCTGGCTGCTTGGACTGAGAATGATAATTATAGTAATATGCCTATAGTTGGGACAGATTAAATAATGGTGTTTTGGTATTGGGATATAACTGCTGGTTTTATATTAAAGGCTATAGTAATAAAAAGAATAGCACCAAGAATTGAAGAGACACCTGCTAAATGTAAGGAGAAAATGATTAGGTCGACATAGGCTCCTGCATGGGCCAGATGCAGGCTAGAGCTGAGTATGTGGTTCCACTGGTTCCACCAGCTTCAACTACTGGTGATACGAGCAGGAGTAAGAATGATGGGGGAGGTAGTCAAAAGTTTATGATTTATTCAGGGAAATGCTCTATCAGGTGCCCCAGTTATTTGTGGGACAAGTCAGTTTTCAAACCCTGCAAGCATAATGGGTACAACTATAAAGAAGATTATTACAAGTGCAGGGACTGTAATGACTACGTTACAGATCTGAGCATCTCCAAGTAGCGCTCCAGGTTAGCATAGCTCAGCCTGGATTAATAGACTTGAGGTGCTACCTGCTACGCCAGCTCAAGCACCAAATAGTAAATATAAAATGCCGATATTTTTGTGATTTTTGAAGATAATCACCAGTTTATGAACAGAGGTAAAATGACTGAGCTAACATTAGACTGTAAATCAAAAGACAGAGATTGACCCTCTTTTTCGCAAACCCTGTGGTGAATCAACAAATTGAATTGTAACTTCAGAGAGAAGCAACTTCAATTCTGCCGGTGATTTTCCTGCTTTTTTTTTCTTCTTCTTTCTTGAAGGTGGGAAAAGTAGATTGAAGTCAGTTGACTAGAGGATTTACCTGTTAAATAAAAATAAGTTGGGTAAGGATGTCCCTGTAAATCTCCATGAAACAAATGTTACTCTGTTCTACAAGAAAGGGGAAGTTCCCAAGGCACAGCTTTCACCCTTCGAGGTCCAGGCCTGGCTGAGAGAAGGGGGTCCCTGCGCGGGGGGCGGGGGGCGGGTTACCCTGCCCCAGAGCGTTCGTCCAGCACCCAGTCTGCGTCCTCCCACCAGTGCCCAGGCCCGGCTGAAGAGGCAGATCTCAGATGGTGGCTCCCTCAGGGCCGGGTCCCCAGACCCTGCCCAGCCGTCATCGCTGAGGGAGCCAGGCACCCAGCACTCAGCTGGCCCTCAGGCTCCTCAGGCTGCCCAAATGGTGGGGGCCGGGTCCCCCAGACTGTGTCCCATGCAGCCTGCCGCTGCCATTAGGTCACAGAGGCAGGGATGGGGGAGAGGTTGGTTCACTGCCGCCTCAGGGCCTGGGCCCGGCCAGGGGGCGTCCTGGCGAGGGCTCTGGAGCCCTGCAGGACACACCCCCAGCCTGTTCCCTGGGCCCCCAGCTCACCCGCCAGCCCGAGGCCGGGGAGCTGGAGTGCCCCAGGGAGAAAGAAGGCCGGGATCTGCCTCTTACCTCACTCTCCACCTGACGACCACCACTCCCCAGACCATTGGCTCAATGCCCCCACTAAGGGTCGCTCAATGACAATTGCTCACTTGGAGGCGGGGCCCACTGTAGCGCCGACCAATGGCTGAATGGGGCCCTCTGTGGTGCTGACCAATGGCTGAGCAGGACCTCTAATGCAGCTCTAACCCTATGCATTAATGGTCTCCTGGTAACCGTTGCCTGTTAAGGGGGTGCGGTGTAAGGGCGTGCAGCAATGGCCCAGTGCTAAGGGCTGCGCCCTGCAGCGCTCTATCATACCTGCACCAGCTGAAAATGTGAGTGGGCTTTGATTCAAGAGGGAGGGACTCCCTTCTCCAAAGAATTGCATGGAGATGTGGGGTCTGTAGATGGGCAGGGCTGGCAGAACCCTGGATCCCACTCATCTGATGGTTCGTGCTGAGGGCGGAGGTCTGAGGGCTTCTCCTGGAAAAGAGGAAAGGAGTCCGAGAGAGCTGCGGACGGGGCTGGGGTGCTGCGAGGAGCATCCGGGAGGTCAGAGTCAGCCCCTAAGAGAGTCCACACCCGTCCCCTCTCCATCCCAGCCCTGCTTCCACCCCCCATTCTGGGACCCAGAACACAAGGTGTGGAGAGCATCGTGGTCACTGTCTGGTGGATCCTTACCAGTGGGTGCTCAGCTGGTGCTCAGGGGACCCAGTGACACTCAGGGGACAGCTGACCCCGCCCTGTGCTGTGGGAGATGAGTGTCAGTGGGGAGCACAGTGGGGAAGGAAGGCCAGGCCTCTGACTCTGCTGTCCACCTGACTCCCCCCTAGGATGTCCTCCATCCTAGGCACCTGGCTGCACCATTACACTGAGCATTTCTACCAGCCCCCAGAATTTCCCTGCCTGAAGATGCTTCTGGCTTACACAGAGCTCAGCATGCCTGGCTCAGACCTGGAGCAGCAAACCCACCATCTCCTGGCACAGCTGGAGCACCTAGAGCCCCCTGAGGCAGAGAGTGATGGTGAGGGGGACTCAGGGTGGGTGATGGGGGGAGAGTGGGGAGGGGAAGGGGTGGAGCCACACAGAGAGAAGAGCCTCCCGAGGCTGGAACTGGGCCAGGAGCAATGAGGAGACTCAGATCACTGTTCCCCTGGACTGCAGTCTGGGAAGACTTCCTGGGGGTGGCATCTTGGACTGAGACTTCGTTGCTTGGCAGTGAGAAGTTTCCTGTCTTTGGGAGACCTGTGGAAAAGCAGTCCTATTGATGATATTTTCTCTTCTTGAAGCTACAGCACCAGCTCCAGAACAAGCTCTTGAAATACCTCAAGACCTAGAGCCAGCAACACCTCTACTGCCCACTACAGCTCCAGAGCCAGACCAAGCTCAAGCCACAGCTCCTATTCAAGTTCAAGGGCTAGATCATGCAAATATGCTAGCTCCAATTCCAGAGACAGAGAATGCTCATGCCATAGCTTTCATTTAAGCTCCAAGTGATGAAAAGCACCTACAGAGGCTCCAAATGGAGATCCAGAGAAGGTACAAGAAACAGTTGTCCTTCCATAGTCAAAGGCTGAATCATCACGGAAACCTGTCGTAGCACTTCCTGTACAACCTCAGCCAGTGTCCTCAACAGCCTCAGTTCCAGAACTTAAGCCAACCTCAACCAGGGAGCTACCCCTGGCTTTGGAGCGCCATCATGCTTTGGAACCAGCTGTGGCCCCAGAGTGTTATCCAGCTGCAGTTCTAGATCTAGAGACCACAGCAGACACAGTTCTTCTAGCAACTCAGGTGCTGCTCCCAGGTTAGCAACAAGCACCAGCATTAGCAGTGCCTTCAGGGCCAGATGAGGAGTTGCCCCACTGTCAGCAGCAAAACTGGAGCCTTTCTTCTCCCCCATAATTCCATTGTTAATGTATGTTTTTAAATTACATACACTGACTTGTTTATTCTATGATACAAATTTCACTTAAAATAAAATTTAATTCTTTCATAATTTAAAATTGTATATATGAGTGGCATTAAGAGCATTCACAATGTTACATAACCCCCTCTAACGTCTATTTCAGAACATTTGCATCCTTTTTGTCACCGAATAATATTCCATTCCATGAACACACCACATTTGGCTTTCCTTTCATCTGTTGATGGACATCAGGATTTTTTTCACCTTCGGGCTCTTGTGAATAGTGGTGCTCTGAATACTTCTGTACAGGCATTTGAATGTCTGTGTTCACTTCTTTTTGATATGGATCTAGGAGTGGAATTTGTGCTTTGACTGAAAACTACATGTTTGTCTTGTTGAGGACGTGCTGAAGTGTTGTATACAGTCGTCGGACCATGATAATCTCCTAGAATTTAGGTGTACAATTTCCACTTCTTCATCTATGTTGCAATTTTCTCTCTCCCTCTCTTCCCTCTCTCTCCCCTTGGTCCCTCACTCTAGGCAAGAAGCCTCTGAAGAGACTCTTGTGGCCTGCCACTGAATGAAGCAGATCCTGACTCAGGTGAGTCCACAGCCTCAAACCCCTGGGAGACACTGGCAGAGGCCTCCAGCTCAATCATGTTCAATTCCTGGCCCACAGATAGTGTGAGATAATAAATATTGTCATTATCTTTCTTCTTTTCCATTTGTCACCACCCCAGTGTCCACCCCTTTCCTGACCCCAGGCCCTATGGTCCCTTCCTCTGATGTTAGTGTGAGTGTCAGTGTATACTTGTGTAGACACACAGAGGAGTCTACTCCACGTGGGTGGGGATGTTCTGGAGTCCTAGGAGCTCTAATTTCCAAATTAACCCTGTGGGAGGGGGGCAGCCCTAGTCTAGGAGGCCCAAACTCTCCCTTCATCTCAAGACTCTGCCCCTGTTCAGTGCCCTGTGTTTTCCCTTAGCCTCTCTGGGCCTCAGTTTTCCAATTGTATAATGATGGGTTAAACAAAGAGCTTAACTGGGTTGGGTATGTCTGGGTGACATGAGCAACCTCGGGCCTCCCTCACAGTTTGGAGGCACCCCAGTGGCTCTGTGGTCCTCTCTGTCTTGCAGCCAGGAAGGGGTTTCAGCCTCACTTAACCTTGTGAACTGAGGGACAAGGGACGGTTTCCCAAGAGCAGCTGCGGCACTGTAAGTAGAAGATGACATGGATGTGGACCAGGCAAAAGATGGGATCTTCAGAATATATAGGCCATCTTCACCCCTGCTCCCACCATGGTACATATGAGGAAGTTTCCCAGAGATGGGGATTGTCATGTCAAAGTTCACAGTGTTTCAACGCAAAACTAATACTTCCCTTAATAGTAGATAGCCATAATATAGCAGAAAACCAAGAACAAAACATGCACAGACAAGAGGGAGATTTTTTCCTTTCTTGTGAAAATGGACTATGGACTTGGATAGTCCTTGCTGACCTTCAACTGCACAGCACTGTAGTCAGCCTCATCTGTCTTTCTCCCCATCATCATTAGCTGGTATCCAACATCAAGGCTGTCTCTTGGCCCCAAATGGCTGCCGGAGTGCCAGCCTTGACCGGCAACCATGTCTTCATTTCTGAGGCCAGAGGGGACAAAGATGAAGGGCCAAGGAGCCCATACAGCTGTCTCTGCTCTAAGCAATCCCGTAAGTTCCACATAATCCTTCCATTCACATCTGATTTGAAGTTTGTCTGGCCACTCTGAGGTACAAGAGAGGTTAGGCTCTAGAGCATTTAAGCTGGTGAATTGCTGTCCTCAATAAAACTGAGTTTCTCCTATTAAGAAAAACTTAATGAAAACCAATTGGTGTTGACCAGGTGTTTTCCTACTCTAAACACCAGGATGAAGGAGAGGAAATGCAGTAGTTTTCAGATGAATTGTTCATTTTCCCACCACAGACTCTCCTTGGTGTTTATTCACGCCCAGAGAAATTAGAGATGTGGTTTCTAACCAGGATATTTGAGTGGAAAAGATTCTTTTAATTCCTAGGCAGGCGGTTGGGAACCATTTTGTAGCTGTTGTCTGCCTGTACGTTGGAAGAAGCTCAGAGGAAACCCTGTTCTATTATTTAATAAGGTGGACATACGTGGAAGGTGGAGTCTTTGGGGGAAACAGCATGTTCAAAAAGACGGGTCAAAATTCAGTATCTCGCAAACAGAAAAAGGATCTCTGTGATTATTGAAGTAGACCTGTTGGAAACCCACATTTTGACTCTAGGGACCCAATGATGGTGATTATTAGTAAATATAATCCACACCCAATAAAACCCCACATGGTAAAACTTATTAGTGACTGAAAACTGATGGAAGGAAAATATGATTTAAAATTTTTTTGATACCCGTTATTTGACTCAGGTCATTTGACCGAGAGCCAGTTAAGATCCCCTAAAGAAATCTTACAAAGGCAGACTCTGTAGTCAGTAAATTATGATTTGGACAAGAAAATGTGCCATTTATTTTTTTAAATTGATTTCAAGTAAAACGCTTTCAGGAAATTAAAAATAAACACTGGTATGCAGACCGGGGGTTCTGAGGCCGGGAGGCGCCCCGCCCCGCCCCACCCCACCCACTCCCTTCGAGGAGCAAGTGCGCAGGCGTGAGCGGAGACAGGTGAGAGGGCTGCGCCGCCGGGATGCTGGGGCTCCTGAAGACCCACGTCCCGAGGAAAGGGAAGTTGGAGACCGAGTCGGTCCCCATAGTGTGACGCTTCCGGCGGGGTAGCAGCGCAGAGACGAGTAAGTGCAGCTCTACCCGCAGCCCCTCACCGCGCGCCCCCTGTCCGCCGCCCCCCCTCCCTCGCCTGCCCAACAGCCAGGGACCCGACCCCTCCATCCCCGAGGAGCGCGAGCCTCCCTCGCTCCTCGGCTCCGGGACCGCCGCCACCGGCCGCAGGGTGAGGACGCCGGGCCGGGGCCACGAAGGCGGCCGTTGAGCGGTGGGCGCCCCGCGCGCTCGCAGCCCTCCCTCCTTGGCGCCCCTCGGGCCTCCTCGCGGCGGGGCTGTCCCCACGCGCCCGGGGAGGGCGGGGGCTGGCCTTTGGGTCTGCAGACGCCGGACTCGGCCCCGTCGCCGCGGGCTCGCGGGGCCTGGACGGGGAGGCGCCGCAGAGAAGCCCGAAGACGCGGCCGCGGGGCGGGGTGGGCGCGGTGGGTCCGGAGCGGTGCAGGGGCCTCTGCTCTCGGGATGCGTGCGGGTGATGGGCGCGCGCACAGCTCGGGGATCCTGGACCCCCGGCCGCCAGGAGCGGTGTTCAGACGGGGGCCTCTGTACCCTTTCCTGAAGCCCTCAGGAGGGTCAGCTCCAAAGGCTAAAGGTTCGCTTTCAGCGTTTTCACCCTTGATTAACTGAAATGACTCGTAACTGACTCGCAGAGCGCTCTCTGGAGGGTAACGTGTGACATAGTAACATCTAACCAAAGTTAGAAATAAGGAAATTCTGGACTTTTTATGTTTTTTCTTATGGAGGGCTTTTTGAACGGTTTATGTTTTTCTTGTTTGTGGAACTCTGTTCCAGCAACAGGCCATCTTTTCGCGAGGCAGTGTTCCTCTAAGTTAAATGATCATTTAAAAATTCGTTTCTGAGCAATTATCACAGACGCTCAAGTATTTGCATATTCTAGTTACTTAGGTGCTAGGTTGTTTTTTGTTTGTTTGGGGGTTTTTTTGTGTTAAATTTTGCATGAGAAAGGGAAGACTTAGGAATCAGGATAAGTGTTTATTTCATGACACTGTTCTATGCACTATTGCAGTTTTGTATTTATTTATTTAATTTATTATCTAATTTATGTTTCTGACTGTGTTGGGTCTTAGTTGTGGCCCGCGGGATCTTCGTTGAGATGTGCGGGCTCTTCGTTGCGGTGCACGAGCTTCCCTCTAGTTGTGGCATGCGTGTTTTCTCTCTTTAGTTGTGGCACACAGGCTCCAGGGCGCGTGGGCTCTGTAGTTTCCAGCACGTGGGCTCTCTAGTTGAGGCGCAAGAGCTCAGTAGTTGTGGCGCGTGGGCTTAGTTGCCCCACGGCATGTGGGATCTTAGTTCCCCGACCAGGGATCAACCGTGTGTCCCCTGCATTGGAAGGTGGATTCTTTACCACTGGACCACAGGGGGAAGTCCCCAACTATTGCAGTTTTGAATGTAATTGCAGGTAAATCTCAGATTGTCTCCAGCAAATGCATATTTTGTTTGAGAATTTGTTTTTTGTTCTGTGGGTTTTTATGTATTACTTGTTGGTACCAAACAGCCTGGTTATCAGGCTTCAAATCATAATAGAATGTAGTCAAAACTAGTGATTGGTGCAAGGTACAATGTTTGGTAGGACAGGAGTAGGTTGTTTTTCTCTATTGAAATTTTTTCTTGAGTTAGCAAATTTTCCACACAAAACACTCAGGAATGACTTTTAAAAACACTGCAGTTGGGTCTCTGTTATGAGGAAGCAAGGACATCATTTCATTTTGAAGACAAAGGAATATGCATTTCGAAGATGGGGATCAGGTACATAAGAGTCTCCTGACGTAGAAGTGACTTTGGCCTGTATCCACTAAGAGGCAACTGTTAATGAGTATTTCCCAGGCAGTGTGGGGTTTTAATGATTGCCATCATGGTTTAGTGAATTTTTGATAAGGGCACTTGCCAATGATTGTGTTTTATGAAACAGTACTGCCTGTGGGGACATAAGAGGGGCAGAGAAACATTAATTAGGCATCGACCGCAGCAAAGATGAGGCAAAAAGAGCAAAAGAAAGCAAGTGAGAGAAAGAGAAGAGAGCCTGAGACAGAGACTGAGAGGGAGAAAAACAGAGATGGGCAAAGGCAGGTGGACGGAGAGAATCAGAGACAGACAAAAAGATGGACAAAGAAACTGTCAGGGTTGAAGGGGAGAGGAAGATGGAGAGAGAGGGTGTGTTAGCGAGCTCATTCTGGCATTGGGAAAGCAAGCATTGTCTCCTCAATCACGGATCTTTGGTTACTAGGAAGATGACTAAAGGAGAAATGATTATTTTCATGGATTGCAGATTGTGTATTTTGTGGAATTCTGTGCTCTTATTCAGAGATAAAAGCATTATTCTTTGTATAGTCTAGAGCCACCCATCAGAGAATACCTCAAGTCTGCCCCAAACTGGTGCTTGGTAGCCGCACGGGCCCTTTGAGCTCCACCTGCTTCTCAGTGTTCCTAGGTTCTTTGGTGAGTTCTCCTGGTAGCTGGACAGCATTGCTTTAAGTGATGTTCTGAATTTTACTCGAGCTATTTTTCTTGGGACTTGGAGTGCTAAGAGGGTACTGGTTCATTCCCTAGGCAGGGATTCAGGGGGAAATTACTAGGCAAGCACCCGGGGTAAATTTAGAGTGAACTGGGTTGGAGCAAAATGAAATTTGGCTTAAATTGGAAAGATTATGTATATATGTCTGAATACACTGCTTGCTAGTGAAATGAGAGACTGAGCCTGCTCAGCTCTGAAGAAAAGAGGGGTTTTCTCCTTCTGGCCACAAGGTGTTCTCACGCAAGCAGCTGAGAACGTAGTGGAAGTATCTGACAATCAATCCTCTTGACGATTAGGGGATTTCACTATAACCATTAAGTGAATTCTGCTCACCTGAGGGCACAATAAGACTAATCACCTCGTGCTCTGAGCATCCACAGCAGTTTTTCTGCCATATGGGGAAACTGAGACAAGTGAAAGAGTGGAACAGACTCAGGGGTAACTCCTTAGGGAGCTAGACTCAGAAGCAGCACAAATTTGATCCATCACTCTGCCCTCAGAAGGTTGTTCAGGATTATATCTGAATTAGGTACCAAATTAATAATGAGAAACCATGCCTCGAAAGCCAAACAGCTCCCTTGACAGCCAGCTACCCATTGAAACTCAGGCTGACTTCATGCAGAATTGGAACAAAGGCAGTGCTTGCAAGCACTTATCTTAACTCTTAAATGGTCAGGATGGAGCTCTTTTGACATTCTAAAACTGTAGAGAAAGCCGGCTTGAGAAAATATCATTTCAAAATTCTGAGCCTGAGAGAAAGCTTGAAGTTATAACTCTTATTATGTCCTGAAATGTAAACACAGCCTACATCACATGAGACTACAGCCTTGGGTCAGTTAGTAGAACTTAAAACTGAAAGGGAAAAAAAAGGGTTTTTTTTAAAACTCAAGCAAGGAAAATGAAATCTCTGTGTCTGTATGGATGTATGTATGTCTTTGTGTCCAACGTAGTGAAATTTGGTCCCATATTTGCTTCTAAGAGTTTCATAATTTTAGTTCTTACCCTTATGTCTCTGATTGATTTGTGAGTTAACTTTTATAAACAGTGTTTGCCGTGTCCAGCTTCTTTCCTCTGCACGTTCATATCCTGTTCTTCCAGCACCCTTTGTGGACAAGACTGTCTTTCCGGCTTGAATGATTTTGCTACTCTTGTCAAAAGTCATTTGACCATATGTGTGAGGGTTTGTTTCTGGGCTCTGAATTCTATTCCATTGATCTTTAATTCTGTCTTTATGCCAGTACCACATTGTTATGATTCTTCTAATTTTGCAGTAAGATTTGAAATCAGGAAGTGTGCATCCTCCCACATTGCTTTTCTTCCTCAAAATTGTTGGCTGTTTGGGGGTCTATTGAGTGTAAGGTGAATTTTAGGATCAGGTTTTCCATTTAGGTTGGAGTTTTGATAGGGATTGCATTGGAATTGTAAATTTCAGCGGGCAGTATTGAGGTCTTAGCAGTGATAAGTCTTCCAGTCCATGAAAATGGGATATGTGTCATTTATTCTCTTCGCAAAGTTTGGCAATTTTCCTTGTACAAGGCTTCACCTCCTTGGTTAAGTTAATTACTAAGTAGTTTATTCTTTCTGACGCAGTTGTAAATAAAATTGTTTTCGTAGTTTCCTTTTCAGATTGATCATGTTAGTGTACAGAAATGCACATGATTTTTAATGTTGACTTTGTATCCTGATACTGTTCTGAATTTATTTGTTTGGACATTATTTTTGTGACATCCTTAGGATTTGTACATGTGAGATCATGTCGTGTGTGAACAGATAATTTTACATTTTCCTTTCAAATCACTGGATGTCAGTGATTTATTCATTAATTTTAAAATTTATCTGTCTTTCCTAACAGCTATGGCTAAAACTACCAATGCTATGTTGCATAGAAGTGGTAAAACCCAGTATTCTTACATGCTTCCTGATCTCAAAGGAAAAGTTTTCAGTCTTTCACCATTGAGTGTGATATTGATATGGGCTTTACATATATGGCTTGAATTCTGTCATGGTAATTTCCTTCAAACCTAGTTTGTTGAGTGTTTTTTTATCATGAAAGGGTATTGAATTTTTTCAGTTACTTTTTTTGCATTAATTGAGATGATCATGGGGTTTTTCCCCTGTATTCCATGAATGTGGTGCATTACACCAATGTATAATATTTTCCTGGGTTGAAGCATTCTTGCATTCCAGGAAAATTCCCACTTGTTCATGGTGTATAATTCTTATTATATAGGTAGATATAAATAATTATTATATAAATAGATAATACGCTCCCAACCTTAGCTCAGACTTCCTTAACCCTGGTAGGGTAGCAGGTGATGGCCAGGACACAGCACTGAACCACAGAAGTTTATGCCTCTAATTAGTCATGATTATTGTTATTACTAATCCATGACTGTTGTTTCACACAGTCGATGACTGTCTGATTGAGACCTGCTTCCCCCCATCTCCTGCCTCCGGCTCTCAGACTCCACTCCTTCCTTCTGGGATTCACTCACTTCCTTAAATGCATCCTTCCTCACTCTCAGTGAGAGCCTGAGAGAGGCAAACTCTCTCAGTCTGTTTAATCTGGAAATGTTCTTATTTTGCTTTTATTCTTGAGTGATAGTTTAGAATGTAAAATACATGAACTGTTTCTGTGATGTTTCATCCTTTGTGTCCTCAGAAGGAAGGGGACTCTCAGGCCTTTTTTTATAAGGTGTTCATTGAATTCGTAGGATGACCTAATGACCTAGTCACCTCCCAAAGGCCCCACCCCCCCAATAACATCACCTTAGGGGTTAGGATTTCAGCATATGAATTTGGGGGAAACATACTTACTCAGTCTGCAGCACAGGCCTACAGTTTCCCCCACTTAGGGTAGTGTCTTTCTGGCTCACCCAGAGCCCAGACGGTAAAGCTTCCTCAGTGAGTAGAATGTTTCTAGTCACCCTCCTGTTAGGGGCACAGTCCACCAGCAGACCTGGCTTTCTGTGTGTGTCCATCCCTGATCCCTGCCTCCTCTCCCATCAAAAGGCAGTGAAACTCAGCCCCTCACCTGGTTCTGTGGACCAGTAGCAGGAACTTCACCCTGACAGCGGAAACATTGGTCCCAAAGTCGCCCCTGGTTTTCCCTCCTCTCTTCACTCCCTGGGCCTTTCCTGTTCTTCCTTTTGAGCTGGGCCAGGCCATCACACGTCTGGGTGTGTGTAGCACGTGGGTGTTTGGACTGCCTGGTCTACATCTCTCCTGGACCGGGGCTGTCATGTCTCTAGCAGTTGCAATCTGCCTTGTTAACAATGAGAACATACATATGCTTTGAGCAGACGATAGAGTCTGGTTTTTTATGTAGGTTTTTTTGTTAATGTTTTCTGTATGTGACAAAATAATTCTGGCTCTCCACTCTTTTTTTTAAATTTTTTTAAAATTTTTTAAGTATCCTTTAAAAATAAATTAAGGAGTTCTGGGAAGATGGCAGTGGTGGTGGAAGCATGGTCTTATGTCTTCCAGAATCCCTATATAAACACAGAGCAATAGGATATTAAAACCAAAACCTATGGAGTATTTTTACCAGATTAGGTGACAAGGTATTTGTCAGTGCACAAGTGGGAGCACAACAGCCACGAGACCTGCCCAACATCACCATGAGTGTGGGGAAAGTCGAAGGAAGCAACAGTGTAACTGGATTCCTGAGGGCCCTGGGCATGCTCTTTATAAGGAGCAGACAAGCCCGCACCAGCCCCTTTCCCAGCAGAGCCCCGCGCATGCGTGGTGTAGGGGCCAACTGAGGACCCACAGGAGGGCCTTGAGCTTTGTGCGGTGCAGGAGCCTGGCCAGGACTTGCAGCTGAGACTGGGAGGGACTTGGTTCACTCCACAGTTAGTGAGGCAGAGGTCTGAGGTAAGGCATGAATGTCTGTGAATTCTCACACTGAACCCCCAGAGCTCCATGGGACTGGAGCCCATAGAGAACAGCAACTGTTGGGAGTGAAATGAGCATTAAATAGGATGGGAACAGTAAAGACAAAGGACAGAGAAGCTCTAACTCAGGGCTAGAACCAGGTGAGGCAAGAAAGGCACTGGCCTCAGGCACAAAATTTCAGGGGCCACCAAAAAAAGTCAGAAATCAAGATAAATGGGTTTAAAGCAATAATTTTTCAAAAAGCAAATTTTAATGCCAAGTCCTTGATGAGCAAAACATCAGATTTTTAAAGATAGACTCATTAACAGTTCTGTGCTGAGCCATACTGAGCAAAAGGAAAAATCAGTAATACTGATGCTGTCTTTATTATAGTGTTTCAGTAGAGTGTTCCAGAAGCCCTCCTTGAGGAATGTACTAAAAAATCAGCTTCAGAAACCAAAATAACTAAAGAGACATTGCAGTAAGAAATACTGTGTGCAGTAAATATATAGTTATTGTAGAATTAAGATCAAATGAGGGATGAAAAGATGAGATTGTAGTACATAATGGCTTTATGTTCTGAGAATGTAGATATGGTACAAACAATAAATGGGAGTAGGGGAGGAGGGAATTGAAATCTGTAAAAAATTTTTTACCATTTTCAGAAAGTCATAACTAGTTCTGGCATTATTTTTTTCCTAGGATACAGTAGTTACCTTATTCTTTGAGTTACAACTGACGTAATATTATGTTAGTTTCAGATATTCAACATGAGGTTTAGATATTTATAGATATTGGGAAATGATCACCATATTAAGTCTCTCTAACATCTGTCTCCGTACATAGTTAGACATTTTATTCTGTAATGAGAACTTTTAAGATCTAGTTTCTTAGCAACTTTCAAATATGCAATACAGTATTATTACTATGGTGTTGCCATTTCTGTACATTACATCCCCATGACTTATTTACTTTGTAACTGGAAGTTTGTATCTTTTTACCTGAATCCATTCCACCAATCCTCAAGCTCCTTTCTCTGCAACCACCAGTCTGTTCTCTATATTTATGAATGTCAGATGTTGGAGATTTTTTTCAATTTTTTAAAAAAATTATTTAATTTATGTATTTTTGGCTGCATTGGGTCTTCGTTGCTGCGTGCGGGCTTTCTCTAGTTGCGGTGAGCGGAGGCTACTCTTCATTGCGGTGTGTGAGTTTCTTATTGCAGTGGCTTCTCTTGTTGTGGAGCATGGGCCCTAGACGCATGGGCTGCAGTAGTTGTGGTGCGCGGGCTCTAGAGCGCAGGCTCAGTAGTTGTGGCACATGGGCTTAGTTGCTCTGCGGCATGTGGGATCTTCCCGGACCAGTGCTCGAACCCGTGTCCCCTGCATTGGCAGGTGGATTCTTAACCACTGCGCCACCAGGGAAGCCCTTATTTTTGTTTTTAAGATTTCATATATATAAGTAAAATCATGCAGTGTTTGTCTTCTCTGGCTTATTTCACTTAGCATAATGCAAGATTTCATTCCTTTTTAAGGGTGAATAACATGTGTGTGTGTGTGTGTGTGTGTGTGTGTGTGTATGTGTGTGTATGTATATGTATCTGTGTATATGTGTGTGAGTGTATATATATATATATATATATATATATATATACACTCACACACAGGTATATATTTCTTTATCTGTTGATCCATGGATGGGCACTTAGGTTGTTTCCATATCTTGGCTGTTGCAAATAATCTTGGGCAAGATATATGGAGGTGCATATATCTTTTCCAGTTAGTGTGTTCCTTTTCTTCAAATCCCCCAGAGTAGAATTTTTGAATCATATGGTAGTTCTATTTTTAATTTTTAAAATTATTTATTTATTTATTTGGCTGTGCTGGGTCTTAGTTGCAGCATGTGGGATCTTTAGTTGCAGCACGTGGGAATCTTTAGTTGCAGCATGCAGGCTCTTAGTTGTGGCATGCGGGAATCTAGTTCCCTGACCAGGGATCAAACCCAGGCCCCCTGCATTGGGAGCGTGGAGTCTTAGCCACTGGACCACCAGGGAAGTCCCTATTTTTAAAATTTTGAGGAAACTCCATACTGTTTTCAATAGTGGCTGTACCAGTTTACATTTCCACCAAGGTGCACAAGGGAACCCTTTTCTCCACTTTCTCACCAACATTTGTTATTTCTTGACTTTTTGATAATAGTCATTTTAGCAGGTGTGAGGTGGTATCTCATTGTGTTTATTTGTATTTCCCTGATGCTTTGTGATGCTGAGCATCTTTTCATGGGTCTGTTGACCATCTGTATGTGTTCTTTGTGAAAATGTCTATTCAGAGCTTCTACCCATTTTAAAATCAGATTGTTTGGGGTTTTTTTGTTTTGTTTGCTATTGAGTTGAATGAGTTCTTTATATATTTTGGATATTAACCCCTCATCATATATAGGATTTGCAAATATTTTCTCCCACTGGGTGGGTTGACTTTTCATTTTGTTGATGGTTTCCTTTGCTGTGCAAAAGGTTTTTAGTTTGATCTAGTCCCACTTGTTCGTTTTTGCTTTCATTTCCTTGGCTTTTGGAATTCCAAAAAACCATCACCAAGACTGATATCAAAGAGCTTACTGCCTATGTTTTTTTCTAGGGGACTTTATGGTTTCAGGTCTTACATTCAAGTCTTTAATGCGTTTTGAGTTGTTGTTGTTTTTTTTTTTAGAGGGTAAGGAATTTATTTAACAATTTAATTTGATCACCTGAGCAGGAAAACTCATATCTGCAAACTATACTTATGAATCCCAGAAGCTTTTTGAAATTGAGTAATTTCAGATTTAGTAGCTGCATACACTGCTCTATCCAATTAGTGACCTCTAAGGGAATTTATTTTCCCCCTTAGGAATTTATTTGTTTATATCTCTGGTTCCATAAAAAGAAAAGACAGTTTCTTGTGGTCCTTTAAAAAAAAATCAGTCTCATTACTATTGAACCACTGAGCCATATGATCATCAGGCGCAGGTCACACTCTGTAAGATGAGCACAACATCACATATATATAGAATCAGATCAATTGGGAATCATTTCTCAGCTTTGTTCCTTATTAGCTGTGTGACCTTGGGCAAGTAACTTTATCTCTCTGAGGGCAACGTTTTTGTTTTTAATTAGTCAATGCAAATATTTTCTCCCACCTTGCAGGATTTTATGAGTTGAAGCACTAACGTATGTAAACCTCCACCAGGTCAGTAGGCTACATAAAGTATGCAGACATTGAGACTTCCCTTGTGGTCCAGTGGTTAAGAATCCGCCTTCCAATGCAGAGGACAGCGGTTCGATACCTGTTCAGAGAACTAGATCCCACATGAATGCTGCAACTAGGAGTTTGCATGCTGCAGCTAAGGAGCTGGAGAGCCACGACTAGGGAGCCTGCCTGCTGCAACTAATGCCCAGCGCAACCAAAAAAAAGTATGCAGACATTGTTACAGTCCTGTGAAACCTTCTGGAGACTAGGAGAATAGAACACGTTTCATAACAGTATAACATTTCATAGTGTCGTGAACCATATACCTAAGCTTTAGGTAGCGCTCAGGGCAGTTTGCTCTTGAGTTATAAATTGAGTGTTTGAATTCTACTTGAATTCGTCTTGGTTGGTGAAGTTCTTGCCTACCACCGTCAACTATGGGAATGTTTAGGACACACATAAGGATTGTTAACTGCTCAAATCCACAGTGCTGTGTGCATCTCAAACTTTCCAGCACTTGGGTGAAAATGCAGATTCTGATTTGGCAGCTGTGGGGTGGGGACCTGAGCTCTGCACTGCAAAGCAGCTCCCAGGTGATGTCCATTCTGGGAGTCACTCCTACCAGCTAGACCTCTTAGCAGAGCTCCTCAACCACCTCTGCACCGCAGATACTTGGGTCTGGAGCATTGCAGTGGCGTGGGGTGGTCCTGTGCATTGTGGGAGATTCAGCAGCATCCCTGGCTGCTTTGCCCTGGATGCCGGTAACTCTCACCCTCCAGTTGGGTTACCCCAAACACCTCCAGACATTGGCAGATGCCCCCAAATCGGCGGGTGGAGGACCACACCCTGTAGGATGCTATGAGCAAGGTGCATGCACCTCGGGGCAAGCCGGTAGGGATCCTGGAGGTCAGGGTGCAGTTGGGGAAACTGAGGCTAGGCTGTGCTGGGAGTGCCTGTGGCCCCTTGAGGCTGGATGGAAACCTCCCGTCCCTCCTGGAGCACCACGACCTTGCATACCGCCCCCCATGCACTGCGTCCTCACTTGCAGCACGGCTGCCAGAAGTGCCCCGGTGTCCTCAGCGCTCGAGTGCTGTGTAGCTGGTCTGATGTAGCCCTGGGGTCCCTGCCGCCTGCCTGGGGGTCCCGCACACCACCCTGCTGCACCCAGCTCTGAGAGCCTGCGGCCTACTCGCACCCCCAACTGACAGCTCTTGTCTGAGGTGGCCGCAGTCTACCCACCAGAAGGAGGCCGTCCATGTCAAGGAGCAGTTGGCGGCCAGCAGAGCTGGGTGGGGGTGGGGGCTTGAGTTCATTTGTGTGTGTGGTGTAGGATTGTGATCCATATTGCTTCTTTTGCATGTAGCTGCCTGGTTTTCCAAACACCATTTATTGAACAGACTGTCCTTTCCTCATTGTATATTCTTGGCTGGTTTGTCATAAATTAATTGTCCATACATGTATGGGTTTATTTCTGGGCTGTCTATTCTGTGTCTGTTTTTATGCCAGTACCATACTGTTTTGGTTACTGTAGCTTGGCAATATAGTTTGAAATTACAGAATGGGAGAAGGTATTTGCAAACAATGCAACTGACAAGGGGTTAATATCCAAAATATACAAATAGCTCATACACTCAATATAGAAAAAACAGACAACCCAATAGAAAAATGTGAAGAAGACATAAGTAGACATTTTTCTAAAGAAGACATCCAGATGGCCAATAGGCACATGAAAAGATGCTCAACCTCACTAATTATTAGAGAAATGCAAATCAAAACTACAATGAGGTACCACCTCACACTGGTCAGAGTGACCATCATTAAAAAGTCTACAAATAACAAATGCTGGAGAGGGTGTGGAGAAAAGGTAACCCTCCTACATGGTTGGTGGGAATGTAAATTGGTGAATCCACTTTGGAAAACAGTATGGAGGGTGATTCAAAAATTAAAAATAGAGTTACAGTGTGATCCAGCAATTTCACTCTTGGGTGTATATCCAGAAAAAAATGAAAACTCTAATTTGAAAAGATACATGCATCCTAATGTTCACCACAGTACTCTTTACAGTAGCCAAGGTGTGGAAACAACCCAAGCACCCGTAAACAGATGACTGGCTTGATATATATTTTATACATACACACACACACACACACATAATGGAATATTAGCCATAAAAAAGATGGAAATATTGCCATTTGCCCCAACATGCATGGACCTCGAGAATACTATACTGAGTGAAATAAGTCAGAGAATGACAAATACTATTTGATATCACTTATGTTTGGAATCTAAAATAATACAAATGAATCTTATTCACAGACATAGAAAACATGGTTACTGAAGGGGGAGATGGAGGGAGGGACAAATTGGGAGTATGGGATTAACAGATACAGACTACATAAAATAGATAAGCAACAAGGATTTCTTCGTACAGTACAGTACCTTTGAATCATAAATAATTCCACAGGGGGCAGACAGCCAATTCTGGGTTTTCAGTTGTTTGTTTGTTCTAAAACAGCAAGTAAAACATTGACTAGATTAAACTGCTTTTGCCTCCTTAGATTTTTGATCAATCAAATTGAAACAGCACCAGATTAAACTGGTTTTGTCTCCTTAAATAGGTTGTTGGTTATTCAAACCTTGAGGCATTTTACAGAAACAACACTGCGCGTGTGCAAACTGGGAACCCACATCTCCAGGATGACCCTGGAACCAAGAATCTCGGTCTGCAGAACTCAAGGAATAGAAATGTTGCCACCTGAGCCCCTTAATTTAGAAGCCATTCAATAAGGAAAATCTGGCTTCCAGCAGCACGAGTAGCTTATATGGACTGATTCAAGACTAGCCAATGAGCTTCCAACTTTGAAATTCCCCTAACCCTTTACAAATTGCCCCGGACTCGGGATCAGGGAGAAAAATTTGAGAGCCTTGCAGGTTAACCTCGCAGTAAAGCTCTTCTTTTCTAAAAGCCAGCACCATAGTGTTGGCTTCTATGTGTGTCCAGTAGGGAGCCCTTGCTAGGTAACAATTTGGGTAACAAAGAGTTTTCTAGGTCTTGTTACCACCTGCCTGAGGCACTGTAGCTCCTGGTAGAGCATGTACACGCTCTTGCCACCATCCTTGAGTGGCCATCTAGACCAAATTTGTCTAGAGGGTCAGCTGTGGGGTTCCTGCTTCCCAGCCATGGCTCTTCAGGCTCCTCAGCACTACTTTCATTTTTTAGAAAAGAAACGGCTCCTGGACCAGATGCCTTTTGGGTGAGTAACGTCGTTAAAATGCTTCTGTGCCTAAATTGTCTAATAACCTCATCAGGATTGTGGGTTAGAGTCTTACCCTGGGGAGATTTTTGTCAGGTTAGAGTTCTGAGACTCAGGTTAGAGTCCCAAGGCTAGGACTGGGGGTGGAGTCTCAACGTAGGGAGACAAGATAAAAGGTTACAGCCAGTGAGGTTCTCAAAAGGTTGGGTTAGAGTCTTGAAGCCTGGGTTGAAGTCCTAGCATCTTGTATTTCTTTGTCCATGTTTTTCTGTGTCTGTTTTATTTGTTAGGATTAGTTCATAGGGGTTTGTTCTTGGATGATTGTAGCAAAACTTTATTAAACCTGATATCAGTGAGGGTCCTCTGACTCAGGAGATTAATTACATTGCTCCCTGACTAGAAATGTTGCCTGAAGGAAGTGTCAGGGTGTTTCACCTGGGCCTAATGTAATTTCCTGGCGGTATTCATACAGGTGTGCATCCTTAATAGAACCAACCCTGATTACCTCGTTCGGGTGAGAGGAGAAAGGAGAAAGGAAGGAGTGTAAAGCAGGAAAATTCTCCACCCCAGAAGAACATACCCCATGCCTGGGTTAAAGGAATTTTATACATTTTTGGTTTTTCCTCACTGAGAATTTTAATCTTCTTTTGTATGAGCCAAACTAACAGGGAGTTAGCATTGAACTGCTCTTAAGTGTGTGTGTGTGTAACAGATTTACCAGGAGGAAGAAATCGGTGGTGGTGCTAGAGGCCGTGGGCCATATGTAGGCCTTGGGATGAATAGTTCTACATGGAAGTTGCCCAGACATCTAGATTAACTTGTCTGTGGTCTCTGCTGGGGAGATAAAATGTTTTAAGTCATCTACCAGGAAGATTATACCTGTACATGCTCAGAGAGGAAGTGAGGGCTTCAGTATTTCACCCTGTATATTCTTGAATTGCTCCTCAAATTCAGCTCACGTGTGTCTAAAACAGGCTCCTCACTTGCATTTCTTCAAGGTGGTAGTCACCTCTTCCACCCTCCTCCTCATCCAGTAAACTTTTCAAGGTGGTGAGCGACACAGAGCCTGGACTTTCATAGGCTTCTCTGTAATAGGCAAGCCTGCCTTCAGCACGTGGGGTGGGGGCAATTAGGAACCTCTGACCAGATTGGCTATAGCCTTGGACAGATTGCTTGGTTAGCTGGGTAGCATGTGTGACTTCCAGGGTACCGTGCTTGACAATCATCTCTAATGGAAAGCTGCACAGTGTTCCCTAAGTGAACCCTCACATCCAAACTGGTCATCATTGAGACTGTCCATCTTCTGCAGTGGCTTCTCCAGTGAATTCTTACAGCCAAATCGTGGATAGTCGCTACTGCATTTGCTTGCTCCTTTCCAGAAACCAAACTAGGAGATGGAATTGGTTCCTAAATCCTAAGACTCTTGCTTTCTCACGCCTCTTGAGGTTGTATGATTTCCCTGTGTTTTTGGGCGGGGGGAGAGTTGAGGGAAAGATATTTTCTAGAGATTAGCAATCCATAAACTGTGTTCAGTTTTTGGATTTTAAACCTGGGATACTAACTAAGCCTTTGACTTAGGAGTTACTTGCTTGCATGTTTTCTCTCCCCCATCTCTCTCCCCATTCTCAGAGGGGCAGGCTAACCCCTCAGAACCGGCACTGAAGTGGAGAGTAGTTGAGGGGGGCAAGCTTCTAGTGTGCCCAGGTGCTTCCTATAAAGGAAAGTGTGTTCTGAGCCAACAATTGACAAACCATGGCTCTTTCATTTTTCTTGAACTCAGGGATTTTCCAGGTGCAGCCAACATTGCTGCATCACACAGCCCTGAGTTTCTGATGAGACTGCTGTTGACATTGGGCCCAATCCATGAAGCCTGGGAAGAGGTGGCAGGCATTTGCTAAAGGCACTTGTTCCAGGCTCTTCCGTGTTCTTGTCGGCTGAGAAATAAAGTATTGTGAGTGCTCACTGGAGGGAATCCAGTCAGCCAAGTGCAGAGTGCTGACTTCACTAAGGACTTGTTTTTCTTCAGAGGTTAGACTCCCAGATGGAAAACTCTTAGCTGTCCTCCCATCAGCTCTGCCTTGCACTGTGATTATCAGCTTTCCTCAGATCAAGAGTAGTCAGGAACAAGGAGTGGGCTCACAATGTTTGACCTCGACTTGGCTTTTCTAGGTTATTTTGTACCCTGTTCAGCAGCTATAGGGGAGGCCCTCAGAAAAAGCCTGTCTTGCCTGCATCAGAACCTCACGATCGCCACAATATTTGGCTCCTCCTTTGGTGCCTCCTGCGGTTCCCCTGCTGTATGAAGGGGGGAATCTCTGCGAGCCCTGCGGAGGCTTCCGCCAACAGTGCTCCTAGAGCCGCAGGTCTAGCCCTAGCCCCTTCCTTACCAGCTAGTCAAAAGGGATTGGTCTCCTCCTCTCCCCGTACCTGCCAGGGTACTCAGTTCAGCCCAGTGGGTACTGTGCTTCAGGCAGGGCAGTATCTGCTGAGACAGATTCCCGAAGGTCTAGATGACCAAAGTCCCCCCAGGAGATTTATATGTGTGAACTCCCCATTTTCTATCCCTGATCTATATAAGTGAGAAAAAAACATATTTAAAGTACAGCTTTCTGTATGTGCCTGAATGTCCTATTCTCTTCTTGGGGCAAGATCTACTAACAAAATTAAATGAATTTTATCAGAAGAAGTAGACATTAAAATACTCCCAGATCAAGCCTATTCCCTCCAAGCTGCGCTTTTACAATTGGGAGGCAAGCCTCAGCCAGAAGTCCCTGAAGAAATTCTGCAAAAGGTAAGAGTGGATATTTGCACTGATGTAGGCCAGGAAGAGCCAAGACAGCTAACCGAATAGTAGAACTCCATCCACGCACCAAGGCTCCCAATTTAAAGCGGTACCCTTTAAAGAGGCTTGTGAAGGAAGGTATAAAGCCGTTGATAACCACCTTTCTCAAGTGCCAATTAATCAGACCTTGCCAGTCCCCATATAACACTCCAGTCCTGCTGGTACAAATACTGGGGACCAGAGATTATTGTTCTGTACAGGATTTGAGAGCCATTAACCAAATTGTAGACGATATACCTGCAGTGGTGTATACTTACACTTTGCTTACAACTTTATTTAGAGACTTTTGCTGGTTTACGGTTCTGGACTTAAGATACTGTTTACTACACATACCCCTAAGTCCTGAGTCCCAGGAATTGTTTGCCTTTAAATGGCGCTACTGAAACACTAATATAAAACAACAATATTGTTGGATGGTACTTCCACAAGGATTTAAGAGTGTCCCCACCATCTTCGGGGAGCCCTTAGCCAAGGACTTAAGGGATTTCCAACTAAATGAGGGAGTCTTACTATGATACACTAATTGCTCGTAAAACTAAGGAAGCTGTAGGAAAAAATACAGTCCTCACATTAAGCTTTCTGGCAGACCAGGGACATAAAATCTCCAAGGGAGAAGTGTAAATTTCTCAACCAATTGTAAGATATCTAGGGCTTGAGTTAGCAAAAGGACGAAGAAACATTGCTGGATCAAAGGGAATTATTAGCTTGGGTTACTGTACACACCACCAGGAGGCAATTGAGAGGATTCTTAGGAATGGCTGGGTTTTGTCATATTTTGATTCCTAACTTTGGACTCGCGGCCAGACAGCTATATGAGGCTCTTAAAGTAAATGACATTGAGCCATTAAACTGGGCTGCGGCTTGCCATAAGGTGTGCCATACCATACAAATAATTGAAGAAGTCTATTCTCATACATCTGACCTGACTGATGAGCCTTTAGAATATACAGTTACAAGGACACGTTTATGGATGGGAGCAGCTTCATGGACCACAGACTTTGAAAGGCTGGGTATGCAATAGCAGCTCATCAGGAAGTCCTGGAAGCAGAAGTACATCTGCCCAGAAGATGTACTCTTATAGCCCTTATAAGATCCCTGCATCTTGGAGCTAAGAAAAAGGCAACTGTTTACACTGATTCTACGTATGCCTTCTCTGTCGTGTATGCACATGGAGCCATATGGAAAGAGAGGTCTACTGACATCAGGATGGAAAGAGAGGTCTACTGACATCAGGAAGGAAAGAAAGTAAACACACAGCGGTGATACTGACCTTACTAGATTCTGTTATGTGTCAGAAGAAAGAGCCATGGTACATTGCCCGGGACACCAAAAGACTGATATATATAGCTAAAAGAAGTAATTTAGCTGATCAGCCATAAAACAGACAGCCAGAACCAAAACCCCAGATTCCCAAGGCCCTACACTCAATTCTGAGTGTGGATCAATACCTGTTTAAGCCCCAGTATTCTGAAATAGATCTAGGGAGAGCAGACAAATGGGGATTTCATGCTGACTCTTGAGACTTTGATGGTGATCAGTATCAAACGATCAAAGAAGGCTGGATTTATTATGAACAGAGAGACTTGTGCTTACACCCAAGCATTTAGTGGAAAAAATAATTACTCACCTACATCAAGGAACCCATTAATGGGAGGGATGCAACCTGCCACTGGCTACAAATGTTTATAGTTGGTTCACAAATGCAAAGGACCATCCAAAAGGTAACACAAAACTGATCTGTTCCAGAAACAATCCTAAAACCAGGTCACCCCCAATAATAAAAGGGGTGCAAACCTTAAGGACAAAACCAGGAGATGGTTAGTAAATAGCATTTACTGTTACTCTAAGAGCTGTGGGAAATTACAGATATTTGCTGGTAATTGTGGACAACTTCAAAGGATGGGTCGAAGCCTTTCCATGCTGAACAGAGAAACTTCTGAGGTAACAGAGTCCATACTAAAAGAAATTATCCCTCATTTTGGGTTGCCCCTTTCAGTTCAAAGTGACAACGGAGGAGCTTTCATAGCCAAGGTAACTTGGTGTCTGGGGCCCTCGGAATACAATGGAAGTTATATGCTTCATGGAGACCTTGGGCTGTGGGAAAGACTGAAAAGATAAATTATACCATAAAGACAATCACCAAAATATGTCAAGAAACCAACTAAACTAGGGATGTCTTACTAGTTGCCCTGCTTAGATTAAGAGTAGCCCCTAGAAGCAAGCTCCAATTGAGCCCTTATGGAATGTTATATAGGAGACCCTTCCTTAAGACTAAGTATTATTGCCAATTGAATCACTAAAAATGTTTACAATAAAATATCATGGATTCCCAAAGTAATGAGGTCTGTTTTGGAAGGACAGTTAAAATTAGGAGTCATAGTTCTAAGTATATTAGGGTTAATCTTTTCATTCACCAAACAAATTTTGTACTTATTGTCTATCTCCTGTATTTAAAAAGCCCTCCCCCATTGGCAAGATGATTGTCTGAGACTTAAGGGTTCAAGGTGGGAATCACGAATATTTACAGTTCAGTGAAAAGCAATGTCATTTATCTTATTAAAAAATGCACGCACCTAATCAGAAGGAAGAAGCTAGAAGGGTCCTTGCCCTATTTCCCTTGATTTAGGAATGTACCAAAAAAAAAAAAAAAAAAAAGTTGGAAGTAACACATAAAACATTCACCAGCTTTAACTGGATTTGCCTCCATAAATAGGGTTTTGAATAATCAAACCTTGAATTATATTAGAGACAGCACTGCACATGTGCACGACAGGAACCCGTGTCTACAGGATGACCCCAGAACCATGAATTCTAGGCAATTTAGTCTATGGACTGAAAGAATAAAAGTGTTGCCATGGGAGCGTTAAGATGTGCAAAGGCCTTCAATAAGGAAAATCTGTGTTCCAGCAGCATGAGTAGCTTATATGGACTGATGTGAGAATAGCCAGTCAGCTTCCAAGTTTGAAATTCCCCTAACCCTTAAAAGTTCTCCACGAACCCTGGATCAGGGAGACAGATTTGGGAGGCTTGCCTCCTGTCTCCTTACCAGTTGACCTCACATTAAACTTCATTTTTCAAAAAATTTAACTATACTTGATTTACAGTATTGTGTTAGTTTCAGTTGTACAACTTCAGATTCTTTTCCATTATGGTTTATTACAAGATGTTGAGTATAGTTCCCTGTGCTATACAGTAACTTCTTGTTTATTTTATATGTAATAGTGTGCATCTTTAATCCCATACTCCTAATTTATCACTGTCCCCCCACCGCCCCCCTGCCCTGCTTTCTCCTTTAGTAACCATACGTTTTCTATGCTGTGAGTCTGTTTCTGTTTTGTAAATAAGTTCATTTGTATTATTTTTTTAGTTTCCACATGTAAGTGATATCATATGATACTGGTCTTCCTGTGTGACTTATTTCACTTAATATAATAATCTCTGGGTCCATCCATGGTTGCTTCAAATGGCAATATTTCATTCTTTTTATGGCTGAGTAATATTCCATTATATATTTTTATATATATATATATATATATATATATATATATATATATATATACACCTCATATTTATCTATTCCTCTGTCAATGGACATTTAGGTTGCTTCCAATGTCTTGGTTATTGTGAACACTGATGCTGTGAACATAGCGTGCATGTATCTTTTCTAATTAGAGTTTGCATCTTTTCCAGATATATGCCCAGCATTGGGATTGCTGGATCATATGGTAACTCTATTTTTAGTTTTTTAAGGAACATCAGACTATTCTCTGTAGTGGCTGCACCAATTTACATTCCCACCAACAGTGCAAGAGGGTTCCATTTTCTCCACACCCTCTCCAGCATTTATCATTTGTAGACTTTTTGAGGATGGCCCTTCTGTCCAGTGTGAGGTGATACCTTATTGTAGTTTTGATTTGCATTTCTCTGATAATTAGCAATGTGGAGCATTTTTTCATGTGCCTCTTGACCATCTGGATGTTTTCTTTGGAGAAATTTCTGTTTAGGTCTTCTGTCCATTTTTTGATTGGATTTTTTTTTTTTTTGGTACTGAGCTGTATGAGCTTTCTGTATATTATGGAAATTAATCACTTGCTGGTCACAAGTTGGCAAATATTTTCTCCCATTCCATAGATTGTTTCATTTTGTTTATGGTTTCCTTTGCTGTGCAAAAGCATTTAAGTATGATTAGGTTCCATTTGTTTTTATTTCTGTAACTCTAGGAAATGGATCCAAAGAAATATTGCTGTGATTTATGTCAGAGTGTTCTATGTTTTCCTCTAAGAGTTGTTTTTTTTAAAAATCTTTATTGGAGTATAATTGCCTTACAATGGTGTTAGTTTCTGCTTTAAAACAAAGTGAATCAGTTATTCATATACATATTTCCCCATATCTCTTCCCTCTTGCATCTCCCTCCCTCCCACCCTCCCTATCGCACCCCTCTAGGTGGTCACAAAGCACCGAGCTGATCTCCCTGTGCTATGCGGCTGTTTCCCACTAGTTATCTATTTTACGTTTGGTAGTGTATGTATGTCCATGCCACTCTCTCACTTTGTCCCAGCTTGCCCTTCCCTCTCCCTGTATCCTCAAGTCCATTCTCTAGTAGGTCTGCATCTTTATTCCCATCTTGCCCCTAGGTTCTTCATGACCACGTTTTTTTTTTTTTTTAGATTCCATATATATGTGTTAGCATACGGTATTTGTTTTTCTCTCTGTGACTTCTTCTGTATGACAGTCTCTAGGTCCATCTACCTCACTACAAATAACTCAATTTCGTTTCTTTTTATGGCAGAGTAATATTCCATTCTATATATGTGCCACATCTCTTTATCCATTCATCTGTCCATGGACACTTAGGTTGCTTCCATGTCCTCGCTATTGTAAATAGAGCTGCAGTGAATATTTTGGTACATGACTCTTTTTGAATTATGGTTTTCTCAGGGTATATGCCCAGTAGTGGGATTGCTGGGTCGTATGGTAGTTATATTTTTAGTTTTTTAAGGAACCTCCATACTGTTCTCCATAGTGGCTCTATCAATTTACATTCCCACCAACAGTGTAAGAGGGTGCCCTTTTCACCACACCCTCTCCATCATTTATTGTTTGTATATTTTCTGATGATGGCCATTCTGACTGGTGTGAGATGATATCTCATTGTAGTTTTGATTTGCATTTCTCTAATGATTAATGATGTTGAGCATTCTTTCATGTGTTTGTTGGCAATCTGTATATCTTCTTTGGAGCAAGGTTTGTTTAGGTCTTCTGCACATTTTTGGATTGGGTAGTTTGTTTTTTTGATGTTGAGCTGCATGATTTCCTTGTATGTTTTGGAGATTAATCCTTTGTCAGTTGCTTCATTTGCAAATATTTTCTCCCATTCTGAGGGTTGTCTTTTCGTCTTGTTTAAAGCTTTTGCTGTGCAAAGCTTTGAAGTTTCATTAGGTCCCATTTGTTTACTTTTACTTCCATTTCTCTAGGAGGTGGGTCAAAAAGGATCTTGCTGTGATTTGTGTCACAGAGTGTTCTGCCTATGTTATCCTCTAAGAGTTTGATGGAGTCTGGCCTTACATTTAGGTCTTTAATCCATATTGAGTTTATTTTTGTGTACGGTGTTAGGGAGTGTTCTAATTTCTTTCTTTTACATGTAGCTGTCCAGTTTTCCCAGCACCACTTATTGAAGAGGCTGTCCTTTCTCCACTGTATATTCCTGCCACCTTTATCAAAGATAAGGTGACCATATGTGCATGGGTTTATCTCTGGGCTTTCTATCCTATTCCATTGATCTATCTTTCTGTTTTTGTGCCAGTACCATACTGTCTTGATTACTGTAGCTTTGTAGTATAGTCTGAAGTCAGGCAGCCTGATTCCTCCAGCTCCATTTTTTGTTCTCAAGATTGCTTTGGCTATTCGGGGTCTTTTGTGTTTCCATACAAATTGTGAAATTTTTTGTTCTAGTTCTGTGAAAAATGCCAGTGGTAGTTTGATAGGGATTGCATTGAATCTGTAGATTGCTTTGGGTAGTAGAGTCATTTTCACAATGTTGATTCTTCCAATCCAAGAACATGGTATATCTCCCCATCTATTTGTATCATCTTTAATTTCTTTCATCAGTGTCTTATAATTTTCTGCATACAGGTCTTTTGTCTCCTTAGGTAGGTTTATTCCTAGATATTTTATTCTTTTTGTTGCAGTGGTAAATGGGAGTGTTTTCTTAATTTCACTTTCAGATTTTTCGTCTTTAGTGTATAGGAATGCAAGAGATTTCTGTGCATTAATTTTGTATCCTGCTATTTTACCAGATTCATTGATTAGCTCTAGTAGATTTCTGGTAGCATCTTTAGGATTCTCTATGTATAGTATCTTGTCATCTGCAAACAGTGACAGCTTTACTACTTCTTTTCGAATTTGGATTCCTTTTATTTCCTTTTCTTCTCTGATTGCTGTGGCTAAAACTTCCAAAACTATGTTGAATAATAGTGGTGAGAGTGGGCAACCTTGTCTTATTCCTGATCTCAGTGGAAACGGTTTCACTTTTTCACCATTGAGGACGATGTTGGCTGTGGGTTTGTCATATATGGCCTTTATTATGTTGAGGAAAGTTCCCTCTATGCCTACCTTCTGCAGGGTTTTTATCATAAATGGGTGTTGAATTTTGTCGAAAGCTTTTTCTGCATCTACTGAGATATCGTATGGTTTTTCTCCTCCAGTTTGTTAATATGGTGTATCACGTTGATTGATTTGTGTATATTGAAGAATCTTTGCATTCCTGGGATAAACCCCACTTGATCATAGGGTATGATCCTTTTAATGTGCTGTTGGATTCTGTTTGCTAGTATTTTTTTTGAGGATTTTTCATCTATGTTCATCAGTGATATTGGCCTGTAGTTTTCTTTCTTTGTGACATCATTGTCTGGTTTTGGTATCAGAGTGATGGTGGCCTCGTAGAATGAGTTTGGGAGTGTTCCTCCCTCTGCTGTATTTTGGAAGAGTTTGAGAAGGATAGGTGTTAGCTCTTCTCTAAATGTTTGATAGAATTTGCCTGTGAAGCCATCTGGTCTTGGGCTTTTGTTTGTTGGAAGATATTTAATCACAGTTTCAATTTCAGTGCTTGTGATTGGTCTGTTCATATTTTCTGTTTCTTCCTGGTTCAGTCTCAGAAGGTTGTGCATTTCTAAGAATTTGTCCATTTCTTCCAGATTGTCCATTTTATTGGCATATAGTTGCTTGTAGTAATCTCTCATGATCCTTTGTATTTCTGCAGTGTCAGTTGTTACTTCTGCTTTTTCATTTCTAATTTTACTGATTTGAGTCTTCTCCCTTTTTTTCTTGATGCGTCTGGCTAATGGTTTATCAACTTTGTTTATCTTCTCAAAGAACCAGCTTTTAGTTTTATTGATCTTTGCTGTCGTTTCCTTCATTTCTTTTTCATTTATTTCTGATCTGATCTTTATGATTTCTTTCCTTCTGCTAACTTTGGGGTTTTTTTGTTCTTCTCTCTGTAATTGCTTTAGGGGTAAGGTTAGGTTGTTTATTTGAGATGTTTCTTGTTTCTTAAGGTAGGATTGTATTGCTATAAACTTCCCTCTTAGAACTGCTTTTGCTGCATCCCCTAGGTTTTGGGTCATTGTGTTTTCATTGTTATTTGTTTCTAGGTATTTTTTTATTTCCTCTTTGATTTCTTCAGTGATCTGTTGGTTATTAAGTAGTGTGTTGCTTAGCCTCCATGTGTTTGTATTTCTTACAGATTTTTTCCTGTAATTGATATCTAGTCTCATAGCGTTGTGGTTGGAAAAGATACTTGATACGCTTTCAATTTTCTTATATTTACCAAGGCTTGATTTGTGGGCCAAGATATGATCTATCCTGGAGAATGTACCATGAGCACTTGAGAAGAATGTGCATTCTGTTGTTTTTGGATGGAATGTCCTATAAATATCAGTTAAGTCCATGTTTTTAAATATTGGATGATCTGTCCATTGGTGAAAGTGGGGTGTTAAAGTCCCCTACTATGATTGTGTTTCTGTCGATTTCCCCTTTTATGGCTGTTAGTATTTGCCTTATGAATTTCGGTGCTCCTCTCTTGGGTGCCTAAATATATACAATTGTTATATATTCTTGGATTGATCCCTTGATCATTATGTAGTGTCCTTCTTTGTCTCTTGTAATAGTCTTTATTTTAAAGTCGATTTTGTCTGATATGAGTATTGCTACTCCAGCTTTCTTTTGATTTCCATTTTCATGGAATATCTTTTTCCACCCCTTCACTTTCACTGTGTATGTGTCCTTAGGTCTGAAGTGGGTCTCTTGTAGACTGCATATATTCGGGTCTTGTTTTTGTATCCATTCAGCCAGTCTGTGTCTTTTGGTTGGAGCATTTAATCCATTTACGTTTAAGGTAATTATCGATATGTATGTTCGTATTACCATTTTCTTAATTGTTGTGGGTTTATTATTGTAGGTCTTTTCCTTCTCTTGTGTTTCCTGCCTAGAGAATTCCTTTAGCATTTGTTATAAAGCTGGTTTGGTGGTGCTGAATTGTCTCAGGTTTTGCTTGTCTCTAAAGCTTTTAATTTCTCGGTCAAATCTGAATGAGATCCTTGCTGGGTAGAGTAATCTTGGTTGTAGGCTTTTCTCCTTAATCACTTTACATATGTCCTGCCACTCCCTTCTGGGTTGCAGAGTTTCTGCTGAAAGATCAGCTGTTAACCTTATGGGGATTCCCTTATGTGTTATTTGTTGGTTTTCCCTTGCTGCTTTTAATATTTGTTCTTTGTGTTTAATTCTTGATAGTTTCATTAATATGTTTCTTGGCATGTTTCTTCTTGGATTTATCCTGTATGGGAGTCTCTGTGCTTCCTGGACTTGATTAATTTTCAAGTATAATCTCTTGAAATGTTTTCTCATTCCATTTCTTTTTCTCTTCTTCTTCTGGACCCGTATAATTTGAATGTTGGTGCATTTAATGTTTTCCCGTAGGTCTCTGTGACTGTCCTCAGTTCTTTTCATTCTTTTTTCATTATTCTGCTCTGCAGTAGTTATTTCCACTATTTTATCTTCCAGGTCACTTATCCGTTCTTCTGCCTCAGTTATTCTGCTATTGATCCCTTCTAGGGAATTTTTCATTTCATTTATTGTGCTGTTCATCACTGTTTGTTTGCTCTTTAGTTCTTCTAGGTCCTTGTTAAATGTTTCTTGTATTTTCTCCATTCTGTCTCCAGGATGTTGGATCATCTTTACTATCGTTATTCTGTATTCTTTTTCAGGTAGACTGCCCATTTCTTCTTCATTTGTTAGGTCTGGTGGGTTTTTGTCTTGCTCCTTCATCTGCTGTGTGTTTCTCTGTCTTCTCATTTTGTTTAGCTTACTGTATTCGGGGTCTCCTTTTCGCAGGCTGCAGGTTCATTGTTTCCATTGTTTTTGGTGTCTGTCCCCGGTTGCTAAGGTTGGTTCAGTGGGTTTTGTAGGTTTCCTGTTGGAGGGGACTAGTGCCTGTGTTCTGGTGTATGAGGCTGGATCTTGTCTTTCTGGTGGGCAGGTCCACGTCTGGTGGTGTGTTTTGGGTTGTCTGTGGCCTTATTATGATTTTAGGCAGCCTCTGTGCTAATGGATGGGGTTGTGTTCCTGTCTTGCTAGTTGTTTGGCATAGGGTGTCCAGCACTGTAGATTGCTGGTCGTTGAGTGGAGCTGGCTCTTGGCTTTGAGATGGAGATCTCTGAGAGATTTTTGCCATTTGATATTATGTGGAGCTGGGAGGTCTCTTGTGGACCAGTGTCCTGAACTTGGCTTCTCACCTCAGAGGTACAGCCCTGACGCCTGGCTGGAGCACCAAGACCTTGTCCTCCACATGGCTCTGAATAAAAGGGAGAAAAAAATAAGCAAGAAAGGAAGAAGAAGATAAAATAAAATAAAGTAAAATAAAGTTATTAAAATAAAAAATAATTATGAAGAAAAAAATTTTTAAGTAATTTAAAAAAGAAAAACAATAAAAAAACGGACAGACAGAACCCTTGGACAAATGGTATAAGCAAAGCTATACAGACAAAATCACACACAGAAGCATACACAGACATACTCACAAAAAGGGAAAAAGGGAAAAAATATATATATGTTGTTGCTCCCAAAGTCCACCTCCTCAATTTGGGATGATCCGTCGTCTATTCAGGTATTCTGCAGATGTAGGGTATATCAAGTTGATTGTGGAGATTTAATCCGCTACTCCTGAAGCTGCTGAGAGAAATTTCCTTTTCTCTTCTTTGTTCGCACAGCTCCCGGGGCTCAGCTTTGGAATTGGACCCACCTCTGCATGTAGGTCGCCTGAGGGCGTGTGTTCTTCGCTCAGACGGGACGGGGTTAAAGGAGCAGCTGCTTCGGGGGCTCTGGCTCACTCAGGTCGCGGGGAGGGAGGGGTACGGATGCGGGGCGAGCCTGCGGCGGCAGAGGCTGGCTTGACTTTGCACCAGCCTGAGGCATGCAGTGTGTTCTCCCAGGGAAGTTGTCCCTGGATCACGGGTCCCTGGCAGTGGCGGGCTGCACAGGCTTTCGGGAGGGGGCGTGTGGATAGTGACCTGTGCTTGCACACAGGCTTCTTGGTGGCTTCAGCAGCAGTCTTAGCGACTCCTGCCTGTCTCTGGGGTCCGCGCTGTTAGCCGCGGCCCGCGCCCGCCTCTGGAGCTCCTTTAAGCGTCGCTCTTAATCCCGTCTCCTGGTGCACCAGGAAACAAAGAGGCAAGAAAACGTCTCTTGTCCCTTCAGCAGCTTCAGACTTTTTCCCGGACTCCCTCCAGGCTAGTTGTGGTGCACTAGTTCCTTCAGGCTGTGTTCACGTAGCCAACCACTGTCCACTCTCTGGGATCCGACCTCTGAAGTCCGAGCCTCAGTTCCCAGCCCCTACCCGTCCCGGCAGGTGAGCAGAGAAGCCTCTCGAGCTGGTGAGTGCTGGTAGGCACCGATCCTCTGTGTGGGAATCTCTCCGCTTTGCCCTCCGCACCCCTGTTGCTGTGCTTTCCTCCGTGGCTCCCGAAGCTTCCCCCCTCCACCACCCGCAGTCTCTACCTGCGAAGGGGCTTCCTAGTGTGTGGAATCCTTTCCTCCTTCACGGCTCCCTCCCACTGGTGCAGGTCCTGTCCCTATTCTTTTGTCTCTGTTTTTTTTTTTTTTTTTTGCCCTACCCAGGTACGTGGGGAGTTTCTTGCCTTTTGGGAGGTCTGAGGTCTTCTGCCAGCGTTCAGTAGGTGTTCTGTAGGAGTTGTTCCACGTGTAGATGTATTTCTGGTGTATCTGTGGGGAGGAAGGTGATCTCCGCGTCGTACTCTTCCGCCATCTTGAAGCTCCTCTAAGAGTTTTATAGTATCTGATCTTACGTTTAGGTCTTTAATCCATTTTGAGTTTATTTTTGTATATGGTGTTAGAGAATGTTCTAATTTCATCCTTTTACATGTAGCTGTCCAGTTTTCTCAGCACCACTTATTGAAGAGACTGTCTTTTCTCCCCTGTATATTCTTGCCTCCTTTGTCACAGATAAATGACTATAGTGTGTGGGTTTATTTCTGGGCATTCTCTCCTGTTCCATTGATCTATGGGTCTGTTTTTGTGCCAGTACCATACTGTTTTGATCACTGTAGCACTATAGTATAGACTGAAGTCAGGGAGCATGATTCTTCCAACTCCGTTCTTTCTCAGGATTGTTTTGGCTATTCAGGATCTTCCATACAAATTAAAAAAATTTTTGTTTTACTTCTGTGAAAAGTGCCGTTGGTATTTTGATAAGGATTGCACTGAATCTGTTGATTGCCTTGGGTAGTATGGTCATTGTAATATTGATTCTTCCAATCCAGGAATACGGTATATCTTTCCATTGGTTTGTGTCATCTTCAGTTACTTGCATCAGCATCTTAGGGTTCTCAGAGTTCAGGTCTTTTGCCTTCTTAGGTAGGTTTATGGCTAGGTATTTTATTCTTTTTGATGTGATGGTAAATGGGATTGTTTCCTTAATTTCTGTTTCTGATATTTCATTGTTAGTGTATAGAAATGCAACAGATTTCTGTGCATTAGTTTTGTATCCTGCAACTTTACTGAATTCATCGAGCTCTAGTAGTTTATTGGTTGCGTCTTTAGCATTTTCTGTGTATAGTATGTCATCTGCAGATGGTGACAGTTTTACTTCCTCCTTTCCAATTCGGAATCCTTTTATTTCTATTTCTTCTGATTGCTGTGGCTAGGACTTACAAGACTATGTTGAATAAATGTGGTGAGGATGAGCTTTCTTTTCTTTTTCCTGATTTTAGAGGGAATGCTTTCAGCTTTTCACTGTGGAGTATGATGTTAGCTGTGTGCTGTCATATAGGGCCTTTGTTATGTTGAGGTATGTTCCCTCTATGTTTACTTTCTGCAGAATTTTTATCATAATTAGATGTTGAGTTTTGTCAAAAGCTTTTTCTGCATCTACTGAAATGATCATATGGTTTTTATTCTTCAATTTGTTAATGTGGTGTATCACATTGATTGATATGTGGATATTGAAAAAAATCCTTGTATCCCTGAGATAAATCCCACTTGATCATGGTGTATGATCCTTTTAATGTATTGTTGGATTCAGTTGTCTAGTATTTCATTGAGGATTTTTGCATCTATGTTCATCAGTGATATTGGTCTGTAATTTTCTTTTTTTGTGATATCTTTGGTTTTGGAATCAGGGTGATGGTGGCTTCCTAGAAGGAGTTCAGAAATGTTCCTTCCTCTGCTGTTTTTTGGAATAGTTTCAGAATGATAAGTGTTAACTCATCTCTAAATATTTAGTAGAATTCACCTGTGTAGCCATCTAGTCCTGGACTTTTGTTTGTTGGGAGTTTTAAAATTACTGATTCAATTTCAGTACTGGTAACTGGTCTGTCCATATTTTCTATTTCTTCCTGGTTCAGTCTTGGGGGATTGTATCTTCCTAAGAAATTGTCCATTTTTTCTAGGTTGTCCATTTTATTGGCTGTAGTTGTTTATAGTAGTCTCTTATGATCCTTTGTATTTCTGTGGTGTAATTTCTTTTTCATTTCTGATTTTATTGATTTGGGCTTTCTCCCTTCTTTTTTCTTGATTTATCAATTTTGTTTATCTTTTCAAAGAACCAGCTTTTAGTTTCAGTGATTTTTTTTTCTATTGTTTTAGGCTTTATTTTGTTTATTTCTGCTCCGATCTTTATGATTTCTTTCCTTCTGTTAACTTCGGGTTTTGTTTCTTCTTCTTTCTCTAGTTCCCTCAGGTGTAGTGTTAGGGCACTTGAGATTTTTCTTGTTTCCCGAGGTAAGATTGTATTGCTATAAACTTCCCTCATAGAACTGCTTTTGCTGCATCCCATAGGTTTTGATTTATCATGTTTTTGTCTTCATTGGTGTCTAGGTATTTTATTTCCTCTTTGATTTATTCATTGATCCATTGGTTGTTTAGTAGCATATTTTTTAGCCTCCACGTGTTTGTTTTTTCCTTGTAGTTGATTTTTAGTCTCATAGCATTGTGGTTGGAGAAGATGCTTGATATAATTTCAATTTCCTTAAATTTACCGAGGCTTGTTTTGTGGCCTAGTGTGTAATCTATCCTTGAGACTGTTTCATGTGCACCTGAAAAGAATGTAGTCTGCTTTCAAATGGAATGCTCTCTCTCTCTCTGTGTATATAAATTAAGTCCATTTGGTCTAATTTGTTAAGACCTATGTTTCTGTATTGATTTTCTTTTTGTATCTGTCCATTGACGTAAGTGGGGTGTTAAAGACACCTACTGTTAATTGTGTTACTGTTGATTTCTCCTTTTATGTCTGTTAATATTTGCCTTATATATTGAGGTGCTATGTTGGGTGCATATATATTTACAATTGTTATATGTACTTGGATTGTTCCCTTTATCATTGTGTAGTGTCTCTTTGTCTCTTGTCTTTAAAGTCTGTTTTGTCTGATACAAGTATTGCTATTTGTTTACTTTTGATTTCTGTTGCATGGAATACCTTTTTCCATCCCCTCACTTTCAGTCAGTACTTGTCTCTAGAGATGAAGTGAGTCTTTTGTAGGCAGCATATTTATGGGTCATGTTTTTTTTTTTTTTTTTTTTTTTTTTTTTGCGGTATGTGGGCCTCTCACTGTTGTGGCCTCTCCCATTGTGGAGCACAGGCTCCGGACGAGCAGGCTCAGCGGCCATGGCTCACGGGCCCAGCCGCTCCACGGCATGTGGGATCTTCCCAGACCGGGGCACGAACCCGTATCCCCTGCATCGGCAGGCGGACTCTCAACCACTGCGCCACCAGGGAAGCCCTGGGTCATGTTTTTGTATCCATTCAGCCACTCTGTTTTTTGGTTGGAGCATTTTGTCCATTTACATTTAAGGTAATTACCAATATATGTATTTATTGCTACTTTGTTAATTGTTTTGGATTTGTTTTTGTAGGTCTTTTTTCCTCTTGTTCTTCTCTCCTGTGATTTGATGACTATCTTTAATATTTTGGTTGGATTCCTTTTTCTTTCTTGTGTGTATATCTATTGTAGATTTTTGGCTTGTGATTACCATGAGGTGTTTGTAGAGCAGTTTGTATATATATATATATATATATATATAGACACACATATATATGTATGTACATGTATATGTATAAATATATCTGATTTTTTTAAGTTGCTGACCTCTTCATTTCAAATGCATTTTTTAAAAATAAGTAAATTTATTTATTTATTTATGGCTGTGTTGGGTCTTGTTGCTGCGCTCAGGCTTTCTCTAGTTGTGGTGAGCAGGGGTTACTCTTCATTGCGGTGCGTGGGCTTCTCATTGCAGTGGCCTCGCTTGTTGCAGAGCATGGTCTCTAGGCTCATGGGCTTTGGTAGTTGTGGCACACAGGCTTCAGTAGTTGTGGCTTATGAGCTCTAGAGCTCAGGCTTAGTAGTTGTGGTGCACAGGCTTAGTTGCTCCACGGCATGTGGGATCTTCCTGGACCAGGGCTCGAACATGTGTCCTCTGCCTTGGCAGGCGGATTCTTAACTACTGTGCCACCAGGGAAGCCCCCAAATGCCTTTAAAAATCCTGCATTTGTATTCTCCACTCATGATTATAGTTTTCATATCATAGTTTACATCTGTTTTGTGTATCCCTTAACTGCTTATTGTGGATACAGGTGATTTTACTACTTTTGTCTTTTAACCTCCCTATTAGCTTTGTGTGTGGATGATTCCATACCATTACTGGTATGTTTGCCTTTACCAGTGAGCTTTTTTATTTCATAATTTTCTTGTTTATAGCTATGCCCTTTTCTTTTTCACTTAGAGAAGTTCTTTTAACATTTTTTGTGAAGCTGGTTTGGTGGTGCTGCTTTTTTTCAGCGTTTGCTTATCTGTAAAGCTTTTGATTTATCCTTCAAATCTGAATGAGAGCCTTGCTAAGTAGAGCAATCTTGGTTGTAGGTTTTCCCCTTTCATCAATCATGCCACTCCCTGAGTTTCTGCTGAAAGATCAGCTGATAGCCTTATGGGGGTTCCCTTGTGTGTTATTCGTTGCTTTTCCCTTGCTGCTTTTAATATTCTCTCTTTATCTTTAATTTTTGTCATTTTGATTACAATGTATCTTGGTGTGTTCTTTGGATTTATCCTGCCTGGGACTCTCTGCTCTTCCTGGAGTTGGGTGACTGTTTCCTTTCCCAGGTTGGGGAAGTTTCCAGCTATTATCTCTTCAAATATTTTCTCATGCCCTTTCTCTCTCTCTCTTTTCCTCTTGGGGCCCCTATAATGCAAATAATAGAGCACTTGATGTTGTCCCAGAGGTCTCTTAAACTGTCCTCATTTCTTTTAATTCTTTTTTCTTCTGTTCGGTGGCAGTGATTTCCACTACTGTGTCTTCCAGCTCACTGATCTGTTCATCTGTATCATTTAGTGTACTATTTATTCCTAATACTGTATTTTTCATTTCACATACTGTGTTCTTCATTTCTGTTTGGTTGTTCTTTATATTTTCTAACTCTTTGTTAACAACTTCTAACTTCTCGCTCTGTGCATCCATTCTTCTCCTGAGTTCTTTGATCATTTTTACAATCGTTACTGTGATCTCTTTTTCAGGTTGATTGCCTATCTCCACTTCACTTAGTTGTTCTTCTGGGGTTTCGTCTTGTTCCTTAGCCTGAAACATATTCCTCTGCCACCTCATTTTGTCTAAGTTACTATTTTTATGTATTATGTGATAGTTTAGTTATATTTCTCAACCTTGGAGAAGTGGCCTTCTGTAGGAGATGTCCTATACGTCACAGAAGTGCACTCCTCTCTTGTCACCCAAGCTGTATGCACTAAGGGTTCCCCCCAGAGGGCTGTGTGGGTCCTTCTGTTGTGGTGAGCTGACTCTGTGGGTGGTCTGGTAGGCTTGGTTGTCCCCTAGTCTGGTTGGTTGCCAGACCCTGCCTTGTGTGGATGCTGCTGGCTGCTATTTAGCGGGACCTGGTCACAAGGCAGCTGGCTGCAGAACCCTAGGTGGCCTTGGGGCTAGTGCTGGCTCAATGGTAGGCAGAGTCAGAGTCCCAAAGACTCTGGGGCCATTGCTCACCTATTGGCAGGTGAAGCCAGATCCTGGGATTAGTGCCAGACTGTTGGCAGGCAGAGCTGGTTCCTGAAGTTAGGCTGCAGGGCCCAGGGATCCCAGATCTGGTTTCAGATCATTGGTTGGGGGGAAGGGGCAGTTCCTGACACAGTTGGGTATGGGGTCCAGGGTGTACTGAAGGTTGCTTTGGCCTGCTAGTGGGCAGGGCCAGGGCCCAGCTGGTCCCAGGGTAGGGTCTAGCTTGCTGTTGGCAGGCTCAGTCCGTAGGCTGCAGGATTCTAGTTTGCTGCTTCTGGTGTCTGAGGCTGGTCTAGAGGCCAGTACAAGCTTCTTAGTGGGAAGGGTCAGTGCCTGCCCACTGGTGGGTACAGTCCAATATTTTTGGTGCAAGGGCTGTATTTGGTATGGATACCTGCCACATTTTTCCCCAGGGTGTGCTGGTATTTGTCCCCTTGATAGGAAGTGTGTTTGGTGTTGTGGTGACCAGAGCCTGCACTGGATGTTGGGTGGGGCCTCCTTTTTGCACTGTGGTTGTCACAGCCCTGTTGGGGGCGGGGTCTGCTCCCCATTTGTTGGAGTAGAAACCCACAGGTCTTGTTCTAAACTGCATTGTGAGGTAGGTGGGACTGGAACGCTCCCTCTGGGAAAGGATTTCCTCCCCAGGAGCTGTCCGCTGGAACGTGTGACTCTGTGACACTACCCACAACCCACTGTGCATGCCCACAAAGTTAGACCCATCTCTGCTGTGGGAGCACAGATAATTGTCTCATGCACCAGCCCCTCCTGCTTTCAGCATGTGCGTGCTTGCAAAGCCCAAGTTCCCAAAGTCTGCCAAGGCCACGAGCTTTCAAAGCCCACTGAAGCTGTCCCCCGATTTGGGAGCACCAACAATTGGCTCGGATGTCAACCCCAGTGTGTGCATGCTCATAAGGTCTGCCACGGCCCGAGCTATGCCCCACTGTGAGCACAGTGACAGTGAGGCTTCTACGGCTGACCTATGCCCTGCCCTTCACATTGATAATGGGACTTCTGTAGCAGACCAGGGCTCCATTCCACGCAAACCCCCAGTTGGAGCCTGGTCCACACTCCAGGCCCTTTGGGCTGTCTCCGCAAGCCAAACCAAGTCCTCTCCCCTTGTCTGTCCACGAAGCCTGAGTTTCAGCACGCAGCCGCTGTGCATAGCAGCAGGCGTGCGTCTCGGGATGGGAAGTGCAGTGAGGTGGCAGCCGTCAGCACTGGTACCTCTCTGTCCTGCTTGGCAGCCAGCCAGCCCATGCACATTCCTCTCAGGCAAATTTTAGGCCCCTGCAGCTCCATCCCAGCTGGCAAGGGAGTTTCCCAGGGTGAGGGAAACTTTCTTCTTTCACAGCTCCCTCCCAAGGGTGCAGGTCCTATCTCAATTCCCTTTTTTTTTCCTTTAGTCCTGCCTGGTTATGTGGGGATCTTTCTTGCAGCTTTGGTTGTGTGAGATCTTCTGCCAGCTTTCCGTTGGTATTCTGGGAGGACTGTTGCACATGTAGTTGTATTTTTTTTTTTTTTTTTTTTTTTCTTGCGTTATGCGGGCCTCTCACTGTTGTGGCCTCTCCCATTTGCGGAGCACAGGCTCCGGACGCGCAGGCTCAGCGGCCATGGCTCACGGGCCCAGCCGCTCCGCGGCACGTGGGATCTTCCCGAAACGGGGCACGAACCCGCGTCTCCTGCAACGGCAGGCGGACTCTCAAGCACTGCGCCACCAGGGAAGCCCTATAGTTGTATTTTTGATGTGTTGGTTGAGGGGAGGTGAGCTCCATGTCCTTCTACTCCACCATCACCATGTCCTCCTAAAGCTCTTTCTTAAAAGCTGGTGCCGGCGTATTGAATTTTATGCTTATAGGGCAGTGAGTCTTTATTTGGTAACAGTTCAATTGTGAATTGCTAGTTAACCTTTCCAAGTATGTTGACAAGGATTAAGTGACAGTCAGTTACTTTTGTGCTCAAGACAGCATTGACTCAAATCCTGGCAATGATGGTGCATCCTTTGGGAAAATGTGGCCAGAGTTATTTGAGTGGCTATAGGCTTATTCCAGTGGATGGTCAGAAAGGAAAGTTCATGAAACAATGAAGCATGAGGCTGGTTGTACCATGGGTTTGTTCCTTTATTGCTTTTCTCCAAGGAACTACCTGTGTGGAACACTTCATCTCTGGTCAGGTCTGAAAGGAATAATTAAAGAAAAGGGTGCTACCATTTGACCACAGTGCCTGGGACGTTACCTCAAGTCCACAGAAACTGGTTGTCTTTCTCTATTGAAGGTTTTTCTAGATTTATTAGAATTTCCACACAAAACATTCAGAAATGACCAAAAAAATAACGCACTGCCTTTCAGTCTCTGGTAATGGGGAAGCAAGCCTATCATTTCGCTGTTGAAGACAATAGCACACGTTTCGAAGATGGGGATCAGGTACATAACAGTCTCCTGACCTAGAAGTGACCGTGACATGTATCCACTGAGGTAACTGTAAATGAATATTTCCCAGGCAGCATGGAATTTTAATTACTGTTGTCCGGTTCTAGTGAATTTTTGACAGGGGCACTTACCAATGCATTGTGTGTTGTTACAAAACAGTACTGCTTATGGGGACATAAGAGAGTCAGGGAGGGACTTCCCTGGTGGTCCAGTGGTAAAGAATCCACCGTACAATGCAGGGGGCACGGGTTCGATCCCTGGTCAGGGAACTAAGATCCCACATGCTGCCGGACAACTAAGCCCGTGAGCCACAACTACTGAGCTCGTGCGCCTCAGCTAGAGAGCCCCTGTGCCACAAACTGCAGAGCCCATGCTCCCTGGAGCCTGTGCCCCACAACTAGAGAAGAGAAAAACCTGCATGCCACAACTAGACAGAAGCCTGCATGCTGCAACGAAAGATCCCACTTGACACAACTAAGAGCTGATGCAGCCAAAAATAAATAAAATAAATATAAAACAAATATTCTTGAAATAGTAATTTAAAATAGAGGCAGAGAAACATTACTCAGGCATCGACCACAGGAAAGATGAGGCAAAAATAGCAAAAGAGAGCAAGTGAAAGAAAGAGGAGAGAATGAAACAGAGACAGAGGCTGAGAGGGAGAAAAACAGAGACAGACAAAAACTGGTAGAAGGAGACAGTCAGAGACAAAAGCCAACAGAGAAACTGGCAATGTTGACGGGAAGAGGACGACGGAGAGAGAGGGTGTGTTAACGAGCTCATTCTGGCTTTGGGAAAGCAAGCATTTTCTCCTGTCATGAGTCTTTACTTTGGATACCATGAAGATGACTAAAGGAGAAATGATTACTTTTATTGATAGCAGATTATGTATTTTCTGAAATTCTGTGCACTTATTCAGAGATAAAAGCATTATTCTTTATGTAGACTACTACCTTTGAATCAAATATTTCCACTGGTGACAGATGGCCATTCTGGGTCTTCACTAGTTTGCTTGCTTATTTGTTTGTTCTGTTGTAAATCACTGCAAAAGATCTTTGGAAATATGTTCATAAGCACTGAGTGACAGTGGGTTCCCTATTTGTGCTTAGGATTGGTTTCAAAACCAATGAAGAAGAAATCTAAGGCAGAGCCAGGTGGTGTCCCTGAAAACCTTAAGAGAAGGGGGCAATTAAATCATCATCAACAGCCTTAGCCTTGGATTCAAAGTAAGTACCCAGCATTTCCAAATGCATTTCCTCAGAGGATCTCCTGGAGACAGGATCACCTCTGAATGTGAATGATAAATGTGTGGCAAAGAATGCTTAGGAGAGAAACCAATGGTAATTTGGTTCTTGCCCCATTAGTGTTGCAGATGTGAGCGTCGCGTCCCTGGTTGTAGGGTGTGATGATGCACGGACAGGAAGTCTTTGAATCTTCTGGTCCTGAAACTGCGAAGAAGTCAGAGTTCCCCTCTTCCACCACCTCAGCAACTTTATCCTACGGCTACTGAGCTAGGGTTGTTGGGTGAGTACTTCTGAGCACTCAATGGGGAGAAAGGTGGTGAGAAAAAAAACATGTATATACCTACATATATATGTATAAGATAAATTATATATAAATGATATTATATTCCGGGCAATATCACACATTGTATCTGCACTGAATGTGCAACTGGCCTAAATCTCTTCTTTATTTGTTCTTCAGAATGCTTCCCAAAAGGGGCCAGGAGAAAGCGGACATTCATCTCTTCATCTCAAACAAGTATCCTTGTGCAAGCCTTCAAGAAGAACTGATTTCCTAGCATTGCAACCAGAGAAGAATTGGCTTGTCAAACAGGAATTCCAGAATCTCAAATCCAGGTAAGTTCTCAGTGGGTGGAACGTGATTTGTCCCGTGTGGAAGGGTTGTTAACCCCTGAGATGGTGCTGGATACATTTAGGCTCTAGGGGTGGTTATCCCGCTGATTGAGGGCAAAGCTGTGGGTTGGAAAGGCCTGGCATTGCAAGTGAGAGTCCTTCCAAGGTAAGAGTTTCAAAATCAAATTGGCAGCAGTGCATATACATGTAGAAAGAGTGGCAGGACAAAAGTGGGAGAAGTGAGCATTGCTCTCTCTTTGTAGGAAATAGCATCACTGCTCTTCAGGCTTAGCAGTGCTGTTATATTGCCTGAGAGATGTCTTGGTTATAAAAGTGGAGGCGCTGAACTGTGTGTGGCAGCATGTTTGTCCGTATCGCATCTTGGGCCTCAAGGCCCTTGGACCTGTGCAGAGCCTGCCCTCAGCCCACCCAGCCTCTCTCCCCTCTTGGAAGGATGCCTTAATGATCTTAAGGTCTTTGACATTATCCTCAAGTGGGGGGAGGGACTGTTGCCCAGGTGAGAGTTGTTCTCCATACGTTACTGACACAGTGTTTTTGAATATAGGAGTCAAGAAGCAGATCCATAGGTATATGGAGACAGAGTCTCTGAAAGACTCACATTTGAATCAAGAACCTTTGGCCGTGCTTCAGGTGGCTTTTGCATCTGTTCACCATGGATCGGGAGGAACCTCAACCTGATCAGGAGAGCCCCTTTCTTCATCCAGCCCAGAAAGTTGGGAGTTGAATCTACACCCAGGTGATTTTCATCTGGACTCGGTACCTACCTGGCCCTGGATCCCTGTCCATAAGAGATGGGCTGGTGGACATATTCAGTGGACATAGGGACTGGAGCCATGTATGTCAACTCACGCCTGATCCAGGAAAAGCATGCCATCCAGGAAAGGTGACTTTTCATTTGGGTGCCAGGCACTGACAAATATGGGAAAGATTTGGAGGAATGCCTGTATAGCTGAGGACTTAGAGCCTAGTGCATAAGGAAGTGCAGGCAAATCTCTAACTATTCCCCACTGGACTCCTAGGGGGCTGATCTGAAGGCGCCCATTTCCAGAAGAGGAGAGGGCAATAGAGGTGCTGGGCGGTGTGTGAAGGGCCTGACATTCTAGCCAATCAATAAGGGATCTGCTGGAAGCCAGGTGTCCAGTGTTGACCTGACGTACCCCTCATTTCCAAGGACCAGGTTTCAGGTCTAGATCAAATTCCCCTGAGATTAGGCCTAACCGAAATTGCCTTCTGCCAGACAGATCGGGGCAAATCGATCTGGAATGTCTTACTTCTGATGTGCCTGCCTTCCTTCTTCCCTAGATGTGGGTTCAGAACCGAAGAGCTCTGCACCCAGAGCAGAGCAGAGGTGGGCCCGTGAAGGTACTGGCAGAAGGCCCCAGTGCCGGACTAGCTCTGACTGTTTCGTGGGGCCAAAGCCACCTGTCCACTGCCCACAGTAGCTCTCATTATTTTCCTCCCTCCAGTCTGCCTGAGAGCATCCAGTCCTTGGCCACAGCAGCTCCTTTTCTCTCCCCCATGTTCTTTGTTCCTCGTGTTCCCTCTGGGGGTGTGGGGGCTCATCATTGAGGTCCATGGTGGTGCAGCCCACTCCGCTGTGCAGGGAAGAGAGAACCTGAACCTCTGGGAGCAGTTGCAAGTCACTCCTAAGCAGGACCAAATCCGGGACTGGGTCTCCACCTGTTCACACAGCTCTCTGGCCTCCATCCCAGGGAACATGCCAGGAGAGCAACCTGCACACTGGCCTGGCCGCACTCCCCCTCCAAGACTGCCCTCAGCCTGACCTTGGCAATCCTCAGCCGCACTTGCAGGATCTGGCTTGGCCACGCACATCCCAAGCCATGCAGTGGTGGCGCTAGGGGACCCAAGTTGTCACCTCCAGATGGGAGCCTCAGGAATGGAGGATTCTGCAGCCTGCACAGGCTAAGACACAGGTCTGGCAACAACAGCAGGCACTCAGGTGAAGAGACTTCTCCTCCGCTGGATCAGCACCCAGCACTTGGAAGCTCATCAAGCCTCTTAGATGGACTCTTGTCAGCCTCAGACATTCAGGACAAGGCACAGCCTTTCCTGAAGGCGGACGCACGGGGAGAGGAACCACCGGGAATCCCAGAAGCAGCCCTCAGCAAGGAAGAATTTCAGGCTCTTCTCGACATGCTCCTAAGCTCACCAGGGCCTCAGACTTAGGAGGAGGAAGGAAACCTTCTTCCAAGCCCCTTCCAGGCTTTCTTTCTTGGGATGCAGGGCCATAATGATAAAAAGAAGGAACAAGCAACACTTAGTGTTCGGGAGCAGCACCTAGGCAAGAAGACCCGTCCTTCACTTGAAAGCCTGCAGGGCGTGTCTCCCCTCTGTCCTGTTGACGGCACTTCGTTGCCTCAGTGAGTGTTGCCCAGCTCCACACAAACTCTTAGGAAGCATAGACACCAGGAGGGGCACCCTTCCTGAAGCCTTAAGGAAATCTAGCATTGTAGTGACAAAGGTGACCCAACTCTTCTGTCTGCACCGTCCCTGAACTGGAATCAAAACAAGTCAAGGAGATTAGGTAGAAGAAGGACTCATTCACACACGTTACCTTCCTGGCAAGATGGGAAGGTATATCTGAAGTGTGCTTGGTGTATAGAAGAGGAGGGGATGTGACATGGCTCAAACATGTGGGTCCAGGAACGTGACATCTTATCATGGCTATGAATGTTGGCTCTGGCAACTGGAAGCAACTTAAGCCTCTAACTAGCGATGATTGCTTCAAAGCTTCAGTCCTTCATACAGGGGAGACTTTGCATATTATTTGCCCCGGGAACATTTGCAATATAAAAAATGGCGGGGAAAGGTACAATAGCATCTCTAACCCATCACTCAGGAAAGGATAGGAACTTTGCTCTTTCCATCATTTTAGCTTGTTCGTATGTATGGGCCTGTATATGTACCTGTACTTTTTCCATGTGGATTTTGAAAAAAGTCTATGTTCTGAGGCTCTTGGTGGTCTTCCATCAATAGGACCTGTTGCCTTCCTTTGAAAAGTGTGCCTTGGATTTTCGGGTTGTATGTGACATTCCACTGATTCAACAGATATATCTTTGAACTCAATGTGACTTCTTGGTTGTGGTTTGGTCCATTCTTACTTGTCCCATCTTTCCGGTTCCCCTTACCTATATGTACAGATCCACCTCTGTTTTCATTTGACAGGAAGACTCTGTTGCAATGGCCACACATAGTGGGATAGCGCTTCTGGAAAAAGAGCCTGAACACAGTAACCTCAGGACAAATGGGGCTTGAGATTTGGAAAGGGACTCCTTGTGGAAAGGATTGTGTCTTTCAATATAGTGAGAGGAAGACTGCATCGGGGTGGCTGGAAACATTCAGATCCTTTGTTGGCAGGACTTCTGCAGACTGTAGACAGAGCTAAGGGCTGTGGCTTAGCCCCTTGTGTGTCCAATGCTGCCCGCTGTAGAGGAGCCCAGGGATGGGCATTGGAGCCCACACCATCATCTGATGGCCTGTGTGGAAGTACATCTGCGTTCTCTCGGGATACCCTGGATGCTATGCATATCAAAGCCTCTGCTCTGGGACTTCCCTGGTGGTCCAGTGGTTGGGACTCCGTGCTGCCACTGCAGGGAGCCTGGGACTGATCTTTGGTCGGGGAACTAAGATCCCGCAAGCCACGTGGCACTGCCAGAAAAAAGGCCTCCGCTCTCACAAGCAGCCTACCACCTGAGTTGTCCAGTTGGGAGCTGGTAGAGGTCTGGCAGCCAGTGCTTTGGCGAGAGCAGCTATCTAATCAGAAGCTTCAGGGAATTTTATCCGCAAAAACTTCCACCTTCTCGAGAAAGACTGTCCTGGTCCAACAAGATGGTCCCATCACCCTCCGATCTCTGGCACCTGAGAACAAGGGACCAGAATCTGGGTGTCTTCAAGACCTTCTCCTGAGACTTGAAAACAGCTCTGGTCCCGGTGGCAGCCATCCATGGTACCACCTGATGACCATCTTTAGCGTGGACAGAGAAACAAAAACATATAGCAGCCAGAATGGCCATTTGGCCTCAGGAGCTATAACTAAGACACAGATCCTGGACCGGGTTGGGGCTTTTATGCTTTCACAGATGCTGCAGTTGAGGCTCTCCTTCTGAAAGTCGTTGGGCCCACGCTGGAGGCCTCCTCAGGCAACCGCTTGTGCTGTAAGGCAGTTCTCAAACAAGCCCTAGCTGCATCTGAGGGTGGAGAGCAAACTCCTATTTGGGAGGAATCCCGTGCTTCCATCAAACAGTATGCAGAGTTAAAATAATGATGTTTTGGTTATGTAGAGCCAGTGACCATTCTCCCAAACGTACATAAACACAAACACACATGTAAACACACTCACATCAGCATTATTTTAACCTAATTGATTTTAATGAATTGCTGGTATAGTTATTCTCATTCCCAATTCTAAATAGGCTTAATTGTCTTCATCTAGTCCACATTTCTGAGTTTCATAAACCCGGGTGGGAAAAGAATACAGTAAAGTTGGTAATTTGTGTATTTAAAAAAATTTTTTTGAATTGTCACAAGACCAAACTAAACTGAAATGTTGGCATGGTGGTATTTTTCATCCAAATCATTCCTTTCAAACACAGCTGTGTCATGCATCATCTAAGTTGCTGCCTTCTTTTTTCTTTTTTTTAAGCACACCATTTTTTAAATGTAAGTCGGTACTTCAGCTCTGTGTTTTGTTTTCATATTATGTATAACGATGTCTATCTTGGATGCTGTGGGGCTATCATTGTACTTCCCACCTTATTTGAATTGTCTTTTTCTTCTCACAAGTTGTGTCATGCCCTTCCTTTTCTGCACTTCTATATTTTCTGACATTCCCAGACCAGAGAAGGAGTAACCAGCTAAAGATGGTTAGTTTCCCTTCCCTTAAACCATTAGTTATGTCTCCTTTCCCTTTTGGGGATTTTGTCAGGGAACATTGCTTTAGAATACATTGTATTTGTATGAGATGGGCTACCCTCAGCCAAGCATTCAGTGATGTTGGGCATGTGTTGTTGGAATTCATGGAGAGAACATGACCTGGATTGACCTGGGAGATGGGCCCAGGTAATGGAACCACCTCAAACCACCCCCCGAGCCTTGTCCTTGGAATGTGCATTCTGCTTGGCTTCCCCAAGAAGTAAGCTTAACAAGGACACAACTTTGAGATAGCAAGGTGGTGTTGACACCTTTGGACAGTATAGCTGACTGGACCCTTAATGCCTCTATTTAACCTTTTTTAAGGTTCTGGCATTCAGGTGGGAAACCTAATTGTTTTGTGGCTGCCCAAGACAAGCTTCAGAAGTAACTTCCCTTGCTTGTTAAACATGCTGCCTACCCTAGTGTGATCTACCCCTCTCTTCAGACTCTTGTTGCATGTGGGTTTCAGATTACACCCAGGAAGCTGCCAAGAAGTTGGGACTCAAGACCGTGATATGTGGGTAGACCCTGGACTTATCCATTCACCCTTAGTATTCGAAGTATCATGATCTCACCCTCAAATGAAGGAAATGACTTAGGCATGGAATGAAGTGGATTTCTGGAGATGCTGAGGGATATGTGCAGTGTACACAAGGAAGCTAGGCTCTTCAGTTTGGAAAGAACACACCCAAACCTAATCCTGAGGAACCCAGAGTCATGGACTGCAACCGAAAGCAAACTGTTTGAGTATGTGAAAACTAGAGAGCCCTGAAACAAAATTGGACTGGCGAAAGGATGATGGTAGCTTCAGAAGTACCTGGTAGCCTCTGAACTTGCCTTTCATTTAATTTCCACTTGCTTTGTGGGATTCCTTCAAGGTCATAAATTTTGAATGAGGGTTTACCGTAGGAAGCTGTTGAAATAAATAGGGGTGAGGCATCCTTGTACTTTTATAAGTCCTGTGCTTCCATGAACTGAACAATTGGTCAGCAGTTTCTGTGCAGTCCAGGTGGCTCTCCCAACATGGATTCATCAGCACATCAAGCGGTAAGTATACATCAGCATCTGGTCTTTGTTGTTGGATCGTCCAGATGCCTTGATGCCCTTCCAGGGTTAACGAAGGTGTAAGTGACCATTAAGATTGCAGTGACAGATTTTATTGGGCTGTGTTTCAGGAATAAATTGGAGAAAAAGATTGAGAGTGGCTTGGGCATTTTCTTGAAATGGAAAAGGAAGTTGGTAGCCCTGTTGCCCATCAATGGCTTCTCTACCAAAAGTCTTAAGGTTGGTACTGTAATTGGACGGAATGCTACAAAAATTTTCAGATGTTTTCAATTCAGTTGATAAAAATAAATGTTTATTTTCCAGTAGACCAAGTTTGGGATTTTGAGTTGGTTTGGTTCTTTTTTTGTTGTTTGTTTTATTGTGTTTTGTTTTCAGTTTTAAGTGGTTAATTTCTATTGTGTAGATGGAAATAATCAACAAACTGTAGTAAGAATAGAAGAGAGTTTATTTTTGCCAAACTGAAAACTAGACCCCAGAAGACACAGATTCCAGAAGCACTTGAATTGTCTTTTCCTGGAGTACAAAATGGAGGCGGCTTATAAAGGCAAAATCTGCAGTGTTGCACTTAGTTCCATGAGTTATTTCTAAAGAATTATATTGGAGCTGGCAAGAAGTAAGGGTATCGTTAACCAAGTAAGTATTGGTTGGGGTCTGAAACCCTTGCCTACTCACAGGGGAAGACCTTGAGGCCGTAAGTTTGCAGCTGGCAGCTTTTAGCAGGTTTTCTTTTTTCTTTCTTTCCTTTAGAAGGGCTGGTGGTGTCCTGGAGTTTGATACAGTTTAGGAAATCCAAGATCTCTATGGTGCAGGAATGTGTCTGAAACCACATCCACCATGGCCATCTGGCTCCAGTTGGAATGCCTGAAACACAGTTTTATATCTTTTCGTAACAAGGAACAGACATCAGATATGGAGTACGTCACTTCAAGGTTTCAAAAGAGAAAGTTTAGCACGTACACAGCTAGGCAGCATGACCTCACTGTCTGGAAAGAGAAACTCATCCTCCAAGGAGAACCAGCCTGGGCATCGTCAGAAGGGGGGCATTTGCCCTTATCTTGAAAGTAGGTATTGAAAACAATCTGATAAAGGCATTCTGTGTTTTTTTAATAGTTCAAGCAGATGTGCAATGTACGTACGACAGGCCGTAAGACAGGCTTTTCTAGTTAGCATAAGCCATAATGACCCTCCCATGAATCAATATGTGAAAAATTCTTCCATCAATTGAGTGAAATCCTGTTTTTCTATGGCTTTGCATTTCATTTGCATGTAATTCTATGGATTACTTGTTAGTGGTTGGTAGATCCCAATAACACTGACTGTCATCTTTTCTGCTAGGCGTATGTTGAACTCCCAGTGTCCCATTCAGTTAAAAATGGAGTATAGTCTCTGGACTCAGAAGTTTTACACGTGGCACAAAGACAACAGCTGGGCGGCACCATCGTTTTGCATTTATATGGAATCCCTGCTAAGACTTTTCCCCTTTTCTCTTCCACAGACGACTCCTGAGAGGACTGTGAAGAAGGAGGCTTGTTTTGAAGCCATGTCGAAAGGATGCTGTGCAAGCACTGCTTCACAAGAGCCCTCACCCTGGTATAACTACCAGAGAACAACTGGCTTGAGAACTTGGCATTCTAGAAAGCAGAATTCAGGTAAACTTGAATGTCTTTATTCATTCTCTCTCAGGGTCCACATCCAGAAGCAGTCAAGGCTAAGCAATCTGGAGTCAATCTTGAAGGTCTGGAAATTTGCTTATAAGCATTAGCCAGACGGTGTCACGCAATGTGGAGAATGAAATTAAAAAACCCAACAAGTGAAAGTGACGTACTAGAGCAAGGGTACGAGATGAGGGTTTTCTCATGGCTTGTACGCCCAATATGCCGTCTGCTACAGGGACGTCAGTTTTGATGGCACGCTAGGGAGGGGACATACTTCTTTCCCTCGGTGCTTCTCTTCTGGGTGCTTGAGACAACAGTGACTCAAATCCTGGCAGTGATTGTGCATCCCTTGGGAACATGTGGCCAGAGTGAGACGAGTGGCTATAGGCCCATTCCAATGGATGGTGAGAAAGAAAAATCCATGAAACAATGAAGCATGAGGCTGGTTGTGCCATGGAGTTTGTTCCTTTATTGCTTGCCTCCAACGAACTGCCTGCAAAGGCTTCCTCTCTGGGCAGGTTTGAGAGGAGTAATTAAAGGAAGAGAGTTAGCATTTGAGCGCAAGGCCTGGGACATCACAACACGTCAACAAGATTGGCTG
>NW_006795271.1:1350266-1384997 GCF_000442215.2 Lipotes vexillifer | reverse complement strand
CTTTCCCTATTGAAGTGTTTTCTTGGTTTATCTAATTATCCACACACAACATTCAGAAATGACTGAAAAATGAACACACGTTGCTCTTTGGTCTTCAGTAATGAGGAAGCAGGCACGTCATTTCACTGTTGAAGTCAGTGGCACACATTTCAAAGATGGGGATTGGGTACATCAGTGTGTCCTGACCTAGAAATGACTGTGGCGTGTATCCACTAAGAGGTAAATAACTGTAAATGAGTACTTCCCAGGCAGCATGGGATTTTAATTATTGTCATCTGGGTTTAGTGAGTTTTTGACGGGGGCACATGCCAATGTACTGTATGTTACGAAACAGTACTGCCTAAGGTGACTTAAGAGAGACAGAGAAACATTACTCAGGCATCCAGGAGGCAAAAAAGCAAAACAGAGCAAGTGAGAGTAAGAGGAGAGAGACAGAAATAGAGAGGGAGGAAAACAGACAGTCAAAGACAGGTAGAAGGAGGGAATCAGAGACAGAGAAAGACTGACATAGAAACTGGCTGGTTTGATGGTAAGAGTAATCGAGAGAGAGGGTGTGCTAGCGAACGCATTCTGACTGTGGGAAAGCAAACATTGTCTCCCCCATCACGGGTCTTGACCTTGGATACCAGGAAGGTGACTAAAGGAGGAATGATTATTTTCTTTGATGCACGTTGTGTACTTTCTGAAATTGTGTGCTCTTATTCAGAGATAAAAGTATTACTCTTTGGATAGTTATATATAACTATATATTATAATATCTATAGATATAATATAGAGCTTATACCTTTGAATCATTAATATTTCCATGGGGGGCAGATGGGCCATACTGGGTTTTCATTAGTTTGCTTGCTTGTTTGTTCTGTTGTAAATCACTGCAATAGATCTTGGAAATAAGTTGATAACTTGTGGCTTAAATGAGAGCTAGGGCATGACCATTCTCTAGTCCTGGCTGAGGAACTGGCAGTAATGCATATTCTGGCTCTTGAACTTGAACAATAGCTGTGGCTTGAGCTTGCTCTGGCTCTGGAGCTGTAGTGGGCAGTAGAGGTGTTGCTGGCTCTAGGTCTTGATATGTTTCCAGAGCTTGTTCTGGAGCTGGTGCTGTAGCTCCAAGAAGAGAAAATATCATCAATAGGACTGCTTTTCCAGTGCCTCCAAAGACAGGAAACTTCTCACTGCCAATCAATGAAGTCTCAATCCAAGATGCCACCCCCAGGAAGTCTTCCCAGACTGCAGTCTGGGGAAACAGTGATCTGAGTCTCCTCAGAGGCCCAGTTCCAGCCTCAGGAAGCTCTGTTCTGTGTGGCTCTGCCCCCTCCCCTCCCCACTCGCCCCCCATCACCCACCCTGAGTCCCCCTCACCATCACCCTCTGTCTCAGGGGGCTCCAGGTGCTCCAGCTGTGCCAGGAGAAGGCGGGGTTGCTGCTCCAGGTCTGAGCCAGGCATGCTGAGCTCTGTGTAAGCCAGAAGCATCTTCAGGCGGGGAAATTCTGGGGGCTGGTGGAAATGCTCAGTGTAATAGTGCAGCCAGGTGCACAGCATGGAGGACACGGCCCTGGGGGGAGTCAGTTGGGCAGCTGAGTCAGAGACCGGGCATTTCCTTCCACACTGTACTCCCAGGGTAGCCCTGGTTGTGAGGTCTAGTGTGACTGTCTGACTCCAAACTAGAATGGAAGCCCTGGAGGGCAGGACTGTTGTGTGCTTGGTGCATTGAATGATGGGTGTTCCTAGAAAAATGCCTGTACCTAGTGGGCCTTCCTCTATATGTGAAGAATGAATGAGCCCCACCAGCCCCATCGCACACATCTGAGTGGCCTGGGGCCCCACTGCTCGCCCCCAGGGATCCCTGCTCTCACTCACCCAGGACAGGGCTCCCCTAATAGAATCACTCATCACCTTGCACATGGGAAAAATGTTCATCCCAAGGTCAGAGGCACAGTGACAACTGAGGCGGAGGCTTCCTCATGGGGAGGAGAGACATGATGAATTAGCACAACCGCGGCCCCTCCAGCAGCCCTTTCCACAGGCCAGGTCCCCAGAAAGCACTTTCCGTGAAGGACCCGCTGGTCTCTACAGTCACTGTAGGGGGCTGGTCCTGTCTTTACCCTAGTGTGCAGAGGGGCCAGCTGAGGTTCAGAGAGGTGGAGTGATGTTCCCACATGTCACAGCTAGAAGGTGGCCGAGTCACTGTTCCCACAGTTCACAGCTAGAAGGTGGCCGAGTCACCAATGTCCCACGGTGGGGAAAGTGCTCACTTTGTGAAGAGAAGCTCCAGCATCTGCTGGATGGTAAGGAAAGCCCTGTAGGTGCCCAGGAATGTGGGGAGGTCGGAGGGGGCCCCGCCCAGGAAGGCAGGCACCAGGTTTCCCACCAGCTTCTCCAGCCTGCATGCCTGGACGCTCCACAGCATGCAGGTCTCATTCCTATCCCCTGTGGACACATTTTTCCCTTGGGGTGGAACAGAGGAGACATCTGGAATGGCCTACCATACAGTATTTCAAAGAGGCTTAATTTAGGCCTGCTTCTGGGAGCCACTCTGATCCGTAGCATGGCAACTGGCAAAGCCTTATCCCAAGTTAAATTAGTCTCGGCATATTTTAGCAATGCTCCTGTTTAATGTATAATTCATTTTCTTGGTTTTTCCTGTTGATTGTGGTCTCCAGGATGAATGTAGCTTCCAGTTTGCAGTGCTTTAGACACTTGTTGGGTTATGCTAGAGACAAAAGCAGGCCCATTATCACTGTGAAGGGTATTAGGCAGTCCAAATCAGGGGATACTTTCCTTAAGGAGGGCTTTAACTAATCTGAGCCTCCTGGTATTTTGACAAGTCATATGCAGGAGAAGTGACCCTGTTACTGCTTGATAATTGCCTTCCTTTGCTGCCTTCTTTGCAGCTTGGTCAGCTAACCAGTTGCCTTTTATAATATGAGCTTCACCCTTATTGGTAGCCTGGGCAGTGCATTATGGCCAATTGTGAGGGCTTGTGGGCTGCTTCTAATGGTGACAGGATTTAAGAGGCATGCTTTATGTCCTTACTGTTTGAAGTGAGGAGCCCCCTTTCTTTCCAGAGTGCCCCGTGAGCATGCACCACGGAGAATGTGTAGTGAGAGTCTGTGTATATATTTACTCACTTTCCTTCAGTGAGTTGTAGGGCTCTTGTCAGAGCAATGATTTCTGCGTTCTGGGCTGAGCTATCTGGGGACAGGGCTCTTTCTAAGGGTTACCACCGCATACCCAGCACGTCACCTACCTTGGTCCATGAGGCTGCTTCCATCGGTAAACGGTTCCATATCTGGCTCAGCCGAGGGTTAGTCGCTTAAGTCCGGTCTGCTAGAGTATACTGGCTCGATGACGGGTAGGCATTTGTGCTCTGGGGGTTGTGCAGCATTAATTGGGAGTATTGTGGCTCGATTTGGGGCTGAAGTGACCTGAAGTCTTACATTGAAATTGTCTAAGAGAATGGCTTGGTACTTTCCCATTCTCCTAGAAGTCAGCCAATAGCCCCCCTTTTTGTTCCAGTAAGGAAAAAACATGGTGAGGGGACATACACAGTGGTGGGTTGCCTCAGGGTAAACTTCTGAGTTTCCTGAAGTATGTCACAAGTAGCTGCTACAACTTGAAGGCAGAGAGGCCATCCCTTAATCTGTTCTGGTTGTTTTGAGAAGTAGGAAACAGGTAGAGGGATATTTCCCAGAGTTTGAATTAACACCCCGAGACTTATGCCTTGTCTCTCATGTACATACAATTTGAAAGGTTTCTTTAAGTCTGGTAGTCCCAAAGCCAGGGCTGAGACTGACTTTGTTTTTATTGTTTCAAAGGCTGTTTGAAACTTACTTTAGTCCAAGTAAGGGACTCAAGATCATGTCCCTTTAAAGTCTCATAGAGGGGCTTTCTATGGGCCCACAGTTCGGGATCCAAATCCAACAGAATCCTGTCATTCCCAGAAACCCCTTCAGCTGTCTGCGAGTCTTGGGTGTTCCCAAGCCTGCAGTTACCTGTTTTCTATCAGGCAAAAGATCCTGCTGTCCTTGGGGAATGACAAAGTCCAGATACATGACTTGTTGCTTACATATTTGGACCTTTTTCTGGGAAACCTTATGTCCATTGTTGGCCAGATAGTTCAGGGTTCTGATGGTATTTTTGTAGACACACGTGTAGGGCTCGCTATGAGCAAATTGTCCACATTTTGGAGTAAGAGTCCTTCATCCAATATTAAGTTTCTAAGGCCCCTAGCCAACATTTCCCCAAACAAGGTAGGGGAATTCTTAAATCCTTGAGGCAGGACTGTCCAACACACTGTTGGACTACCTGTGTTTCTGGGTCCTGCCATTCAAAAGCAAATAGCTGCTGTGATTCTTCTGCAATAGGAATGCAGAAAAAAAGTATCTTTCAAGTCCAAAACTGGGCACCACCTGTATTCCCCCAGAATAGTTGTGAACAGAGTGTATGGCTTAGGTACCACAGGGAGCAAATCTTGGACTATTTCATTAATAGCCCTCAAGTCTTAGACAAAGTGATACTCTATTGAGTTTGGCTTTTTGACTGGGAGACTAGGGGTCTTATACGGGGACCTGCAAGGTTTAATTAATCCTTTTCCCGAAAACTTTTTTAGAATTGTCTCAATTCCCTTTTGGGCCTCTTGCCTCAGAGGATATTTTTTTAGATTAGGTGTCCCAGGGGTCCTTTTTAACGGGATTTGTATTGGACATGCATTTTTGGCCTTCCCTGGGGTGCCATCAGCCCATACTTCTGGCCTTACCTTTTCATAGACTTCGGGAGGAAAGAGCTCTGTCTCCTTTTCTGGGGTGTCCATGAGTGCCCTCTGTAGGCTTAAAATGTGCTTCAGTGGGACCCTGATGTCAGGCTGTTCTGGTGAAAAAGTTACTTGAACATTTAATTTACAAAGGAGATCTCGGCCCAAAAGAGGGATCGACACGCTGGCATATATAAGAAACTGTGTTTCAGGGTGAGGTCCCCTAATTGGCATTCTAGAGGCTGTAAAAGAGAACGATTTTGTACTTGCCCAGAAACTCCCATGACCAGGATGGATTGAGATGTTTTCTGTGCCACCTTGGTGTTTACCACAGCATATGTTGCACCCGCATCTATCAGAAAGTCAATCAACTTGTCCCCCACTGTCAAAGTTACTTGGGGCTCCTGTGGGGAAGCTGGAATTGGACACCTCAGGTCCAAGGGAGCCCCTGGTTCTCTTCATTCATCATCAGAGTGTTCCTCTCTTTCTACTATATAAAAGGTTCCCGTCTTTCTTTTATTGTTTTCCGTCTTATTTTTTAGCCTAGGGCAATCTTTTTTCCAATGCCCTTCCTCCTTATAGTAAGCACATTGTTCCCTCCCCAATGGTGGCTTACCTCTGTTTGGGTTACTCACCTTCCAGGAGTCTAATGCTGCTGCCAGAAAAGTGGAATTCCATTTTGCATCATCTTCCTTCTGTCATTGTTCCCTGCTGTTGAACACTTTAAAAGCAACATCTACCAATTGAGAAGGGTTCATTCCAAATGCACCATCTAATTTTTGTAATTTTCTTCTTATATCTGGGGCACTTTGCCCAATGAAGGTCATATTTACCATTCTCATATTTTCGGGGCCTCAGGGTCTGCATCAGTGTAGCATCTATAAGCTTGATAAATTCTTTCTAGAAAGTCTCATGGATCCTCATTGGATTTTTGGTGTATCTCCTGAATTTTGTTTAAGCTCTTTTGCCTAGGTACCCCTTTTGGAGACCCACTAAGATACACTTCCTATAATGCTCTAGATGAGGTATATCTCCATTATTAGGATCCCAGTCAGGCTCAGCAGTAGGAACTGCCAGATTTGCTTCTGGAGTTCCATTTGGACCTGCTGGATGAAGCTGGTGTGCTTCCTTGCTAGCCAGTGACCATCCTCCTTTCATCCCCAGTAAGAATCATATTCATAACCGTGTGAATGTCCACCCAGGGGGGATGGTGAGTGGCAAAGATAGAAGTGAAAAGTTCAGTCATGTGGAGGGGTGTCATATATGCCCTTTATTATGTTGAGCTGGGTTCCCTCTATGCCAACTTTCTGGGGAGTTTTTATCATAAATGGGTGTTGAATTTTGTTGAAAGCTTTTTCTGCATCTCTTGAGAGGATCGTATGGTTTTTATCCTTCAATTTGTTAATGTGGTGTTTCACATTGATTGATTTGCGTATATTGAAGAATCCTTATATTCCTGGGATAAACCCCACTTGATCATGGTGTATGATCCTTTTAATGTGCTGTTGGATTCTGTTTGCTAGTATTTTGTTGAGGATTTTTGCATCTGTGTTCATCAGTGATATTGTTCTGTAGTTTTCTTTTTGTGTGACATCTTTGTCTCGTTTTGGTATCAGGGTGAGGGTGGCCTCATAGAATGAGTTTGGGAGTGTTCCTCCCTCTGCTATATTTTGGAAGAGTTTGAGAAGGATGGGTGTTAGCTCTCCTGTAATTGTTTGATAGAATTCGCCTGTGAAGCCGTCTGGTCCTCGGCTTTTGTTTGTTGGAAGATTTTAAATCACAGTTTCAATTTCAGTGCCTGTGATTGGTGTGTTCATATTTTCTATTTCTTTCTGGTTCAGTCTTGGAAGGTTGTACTTTTCTAAGAATTTGTCTGTTTCTTCTAGGTTGTCCATCGGATTGACATACAGTTGCTTATAGTAGTCTTTCATGATCCTTTGTATTTCTGCAGTGTCAGTTGTTTCTTCTCCTTTTTCATTTCTGATTCTGTTGATTTGAGTCTTCTTCCTTTTTTTCTTGATGAGTCTGGCTAATGGTTTATTATTTTTTTTATCTTCTCAAAGAACCAGCTTTTAGTTTTATCCACTCTTTTAAAAATTCTTTTCCCATGTAGGTCGGTACAGAGTATTGAGAAGACTTCCCTATGCTATACAGTAGGTCCTTATTAGTTATCTGTTTTACATATAGTAGTGTGTATATGTGGATCCCCATCTCCCAATTTATCCCTCCCCCACCTTTCACCCCTGGTAGCCATAAGTTTGTTTTCTACATCTGTGACTCTTATTTCTGTTTTATAAACAGGTTGATTTGTAATATTTTTTTAGATTTCACATGTAAGCAATATCATATGGTATTTGTTTTTCTCTGTCTGACTGACTTCACTTAGTATGACCGTCCCTAGGTCCCTCCATGTTGCTGCAGATGCAGTTATTTCATTCTTTTTATGGCTGAGTAATATTCCATTGTGTATATGTACCACATCTTCTTTATCCATTCCTCTGTTGATGGACATTTAGGTTGCTTCCATGTCCCGGCTATTGTAAATAGTGTTGCAGTGGACATTGGGGTGCATGTACCTTTTCAAATTATGGATTTCTCTGGGTATATGCCGAGGAGTGGGATTGCAGGATCATATGGTAGTTCTAATTTTAGTTTTTTAAGGAAACTCAGTACTGTTCTCCATAATGGTTGTACCAATTTACATTCCTACCAACAGTGTACAAGGGTTCCCTTTTCTCCACACCCTCTCCAGAATTTACTATTTGTAGATTTTTTTTGATGATGGCCATTCTGACTGATGTGAGGTGATACCTCACTGTGGTTTTGATTTGTATTTCTCTAATAATTAGTGATGTTGAGCATCTTTTCTTGTGCTTTTTGGCCATCTGTATGTCCTCTTAGGAGAAATGTCTATTTAGATCTCCCACCCATTTTTTGATTGGGTAGTTTGTATTTTTGATATTGAGCTGCATGAGGTTTTTGTGTATTTTGGAGATTAATCCCATGTTGGTTGCTTCATTTGCAAATATTTTCTCCCATTCTGAGGGTTGTCTTTTCATTTTGTTTATGGTTTCCTTTGTTGTGCAAAAGTAAGTTTCATTAGGTCCCATTTGTTTATTCTTGTTTTTATTTTCATTACTCTAGGAGGTGGATCAAAAAAGATCATGCTGCGATTTATGGAAGAGAATGTTCTGCCGATGTTTTCTTCTAAGAGTTTTATTGTATCCAGCCTTACATTTAGGTCTTTAATCCATTTTGAGTTTATTTTTGTGTATGGTGTTAGGGAGTGTTCTAATTTCATTCCTTTACATGTAGCTGTCCAGTTTTCCCAGCACCGTTTATTGAAGAGACTGTCTTTTCTCCATTGTATAGTTTTGCCTCCTTTGTTATAGATTAGGTGACCATAGGTGCTTGGGTTTATCTCTGCACTTTCTATCCTGTTCCATTGATCTATATTTCTGTTTTTGGCCAGTACCATACTGTTTGGATTTCTGTGGCTTCGTAGTGTAGTCTGAAACCAGGGAGCCTGATTCCTCCAGCTCCGTTTTTCTTTCTCAAGATTGCTTTGGCCATTTGGGGTCTTCTGTGTTTCCATTCATATTGTAAAATTTTTTGCTCTAGTTCTGTGAAAAATGCCATTGGTAATTTGACAGGGATTGCCATGAATCTGTAGATTGCTTTGGGTAGTATAGTCATTTTCACAATATTGATTCTTCCAATCCAAGAACATGGTATCTCTCTCCATCTGTTTGTGTCATCTTTGATTTCTTTCATCAGTATCTTATAGTTTTCTAAGTTCAGGTCATTTGGTTCCTTAGGCAGGTTTATTCCTAGGTATTTTATTCTTTTTGATGTGATGGTGCCTGGGATTGTTTCCTTTATTTCTCTTTCTCATCTTTTGTTGTTAGTGTATAGAAATGAAATAGATTTCTGTGTATTAATTTTGTATCCTGCAACTTTACCAGATTCGTTGAGGAGTACTAGTAATTTTCTGGTAGCATGTTCAGGATTTTCTATGTATAGTATCATGTCATCTGCAAACAGGGAGAGTTTTACTTCTTCTTTTCCAATTTGGATTCCTTTTATTTCTTTTTCTTCTCTGATTGCCGTGGCTAGGACTTCCCAAACTATGTTGAATAATAGTGGTGAGAGTGGACACCCTTGTCTTGTTCCTGATCTTAGAGGAAATGCTTTCAGTTTTTCACCATTGAGAATGATGTTTGCTGTGGGTTTGTCGTATATGGCCTTTATTATGTTGAGGTAGGTTCCCTCTATGTGCACTTTCTAAGTGGGTGTTGAATTTTATCAAAAGGTTTTTCTGCATCTATCGAGATGATCATATAGTTTTTATTCTTCAGTCTGTTAATGTGGTATATCACATTGATTAATTACTGTATATTGAAGAATCCTTGCATCCCTGAGATAAATCCCACTTGATCATCGTGTATGATCCTTTTAATGTGTTGTTGGATTCACTTTGCTAGTATTTTGTTGAGTGTCTTTGTGTCAGTGTTCATCAGTGATACTGGCCTGTAATTTTCTTTGTGTGTGTGTGTGATATCTTTGTCTGGTTTTGGTATCAGGGTGATGGTGGCCTTGTAGAATAAGTTTGGGAGTGTTCCTTCCTTTCCAATTTTTGGAAGAGTTTCAGAAGGATAGGTGTTAACTGTTCTCAGAATGTTTGACAGAATTTGCCTGTGAAGCCATCTAGTCCTCGACTTTTGTTTGTTGGAAGTTTTTTCATCACAGTTTCAATTTCAGTACTTGTTATTGGTCTGTTCATATTTTATCTTTCTTCCTGGTTCAGTCTTGGAAGGTTGTACCTTTCCATGAATTTGTCCATTTCTTCTAGGTTGTCCATTTTATTGGCATATAATTTCTTGTAGTGGTCTCTTATGATCCTTTATATTTCTGTAATGTCAGTTGTAACTTCTCCTTTTTCATTTCTAATTTTATTGATTTGAGTCCTCTCCCTTTTTTTCTTGATGAGTCTGGCTAAAGTTTTATCAATTTGAGATCTTTGCAATTGTTTTCTTTGTTTCTGTTTCATTTATTTCTGCTCTGATCTTTATGATTTCTTTCCTTCTAGCTTTGAGTTTTCTTTGTTCTTCTTTCTCTAGTTCCTTTAGGTTTAAGGTTAGGTGGTTTGAGATTTTTCTTGCTTCTTGAGGTAGGATTGTATGACTATAAACTTCCCTCTTAGAACTGCTTTTGTTGCATCCCATAGGTTTTGGATCATCGTGTTTTTGTTGTCATTTGTCTCTAGGTATTTTTTGATTTCCTCTTTGATTTCTTCAGTGGTCCACTGGTTGTATAGTAACATATTGTTTAGCCTCCATGTGTTTGTGTTTTGTACAGTTTTTTCCCTGTGATTGATTTCTAATCTCATAGTGTTGTGGTCAGAGAAGATGCTTGATATGATTTCAGTTTCTTAAACCTACTGAGGTTTGATTTGTGACCCAAGATACGATCTATCTTGGAGAATGTTCCATGTGCATTTGAGAAGAAAGTGTATTTTTCTGCTTTCAGATGGAATGTCCTATAGATATCAATTAAGTCTGTCTGGTCTAATGTGTCATTTAAGGCTTGTGTTTCCTTATTAATTTTCTGTCTGGATGATCTGTCCATTGGTTTAAGTGGGGTGTTAAAGTCCCCCACTATTATTGTGTTACTGTCAGTTTCCCCTTACATGCCTGTTAGCATTTGGCTTATATGTTGAGTTGCTCTATTTTGGGTGCACATATATTTACAATTGTTATATCTTATTCTTGGATTGATCCCTTGATCCTTATGTAGTGTCCTTCCTTGTCTTTTGTAAGAGTCTTTATTATAAAGTCTGTTTTGTCTCATATGAGTATTGCTTCTCCAGCTTTCTTTTGATTTCCATTTGCATGGAATATCTTTTTCCATCCCTTCACTTTCACTGTGTATGTGTCCTTAGGTCTGAAGTGGGTCTCTTGTAGAGAGCATATATATGGATCTTATTTTTGTATCCATTCAGCCAGTCTTTGTCTTTTGTTTGGAGCATTTAATCCAATCACATTTTTTTTTTTTTTTTTTTTTGTTGCGGTACACAGACCTCTCACTGTTGTGGCCTCTCCCGTTGTGGAGCACAGGCTCCGGACGCGCAGGCTCAGCGGCCATGGCTCACGGGCCCAGCCACTCCACGGCACGTGGGATCTTCCCGGACCGGGGCACGACCCCGCGTCCCCTGCATCGGCAGGCGGACTCTCAACCACTGCGCCACCAGGGAAGCCCAATCCAATCACATTTAAGGTAATTATCGATATGTATGTGCCTATTGCCATTTTCTGAATATTTTTGGATTTGTTTTTGTAGGTCTTTTTTCTTCCTTCCTCTTTTGTTCTCTTGTGGTTTGATAACCATCTTTGGTGTTGTGTTTGGGTTGCTTTTTCTTTTTTGTGAATGTATTTATTGAAGTTTATGGGTTTGCTGTTCCTATGAGTTTTTTTTTTTTTGGGGGGGTGGTACATGGGCCTCTCACGGCTGTGGCCTCTCCCGTTGCGGAGCACAGGCTCCGGACGCGCAGGCTCAGCAGCCATGGCTCACAGGCCCAGCCACTCCGTGGCATGTGGGATCTTCCCGGACCGGGGCACGACCCCGCGTCCCCTGCATCGGCAGGCGGACTCTCAACCACTGCACCACCAGGGAAGCCCTCCTATGAGTTTTTGATATAGCAGTCTATATATGTACAAGGTTGTTTTAAGTTGCTGGTCTCTTTCCCACCTAGAGGAGTTCCTTTAGCATTTGTTGCAATGCTGGTCTGTTGGTGATGAATTCTCTTAGCTTTTGCTTATCTGTGAAGCTTTTGATTTCTCCACTGAATCTGAATGAGAGCCTTGCTGGGTAGAGTATTGTTGGTTGTACTTTTTTCCCTTTCATCAGTTTAAATATATCATGCCACTCCGTTCTGGCCTGCAGAGTTTCTGCTGAAAAATCAGGGTGCCTGTGCTCTGGTGGGTGGAGTTGGGTCTTGTCCCTCTGGTGTGCAGGGCCGTGTCAAGGGGTGTGTTTTGAGCTTAGTACAACTTTAAGCTGATGGGTGATGGGTGGGGCTGTGTTCCTGTCTTGCTGGTTGTTTGGCATGAGGATTCCTGCACTGGAGCTTGCAGGCTGTTGTGTGGGATTGGGTTTTGGTGCTAAAATATGGACCTCCTGCTGAGCTCATGGTGATTAATATTCCCTGGGGCCTCTGCTACCAGGGTGATTGCCCCCACAGTGATCTACAGCCTATACCCGCTTCCCCAGGAGACCCTCCAAGACCCCTAGGTAGGTCTAGCTCAGGTTCCTATGGAGGTACTGCTTCGTGCTGGGTCCCAGTGCACATGAGACCTTGTGTGTACCCTCCAAGAGTGGAGTCTATTTCTCCCCACACTGTGGGGTTCCTGCCCTCAAGCCCCACTGCCCTTCAAGGCTAAATGCTCTGGGGGTTCTTCCTCCCAATGCCAGACCCTCAGACTCTCTTGGAGGGTTATTTTTATGTGGGAACGTCCCTGTGTAGCCTGCGTTTTTTGTTTGTTTGTGTTGTTGTTACGAGGGTTGTTTTCAGTATGGGTGTCTGCCACGTCTTTTCCTCAGTGTATGCTGGCCGTTATCCCCTTGATAGGAGCTTTGACTGGTGTTGTGACCAGAGCCTGCACTGGGTATTAGAGTGGGGCCTCCCCTTTGGTCTGTGGTTTTCACCGCCCTGTCAGGGGTGGAGTCCGCTCCCTAGTTGTTGTTGAAGAGGCCCCTAGATCTGTTTCTTAGCTGTGTTTCTGATCTGCGATGCAAGGTAGATAGGATTGGAGCAGTCCCACTGGGAGGGAAGCCACTGAGTATTCCTCCTCTGGAGATGTTCAGCTGTGAGTGTGCGCTGTTGTGTCACCTTTCACCTGTTGTGCGGGCTCAGAAGTTACTCTGTTGTTGGCACTGCTCTCAGTCCCACCTTAACCATGGGTATGTTGGCAGTTGGCCCTCTCAGGGGTTGGTGTCTCTCAGGTGTTGGTGTCTCTCAGGTGTTGTTTTCACCAGGCCACCAGCATAGATCCACTGAAGTCCCAGGATTGCAGTAATCATGGATCTGGACCCATTGTGGGCGCTATGGGGACAGCCCATCCCCTGCATGTACCTGCCCACAAACCCCACAGCTGCTAAAGCTAGACTCGTCTCAGCTGTGGGAGCACTTGTTGACCATTCAGATGTTCTGCTGGTGCTGAGTTTACAATGCTGGTCATTGTGGGGGTGGGGGGGGTGATTCCACGGTTTGTGCAGTTGTGAGGAGAGATTTCAGCTTTTTCCTTCGTTGCATGGCCCCTGGGACACAGCTGTGGTTTCAGCTCCACCTCTGCATGTCGGCCACCCACAGGTGTCTGCTTCTGAGGCTGCTCCGGAACACGTGAGTCCACTCTGGTAGGGACGGGTCAGGCAGTGTATCCAGAGGCCTCGGGTACAAGAGAGCCAGCCCCAGCAGGGATGGTTGCGTTGCATGGAGAGCTGGCGGCAGCGTGCGTGAGAGAGCTGGCCTGGAGGGGTGTGGCACGTGGGGGCGCGAGAGAGCCGGCCCTGGCGGGAGCCCTTCCTATCACCTGGGGAGGCAGGTGCCGGCGGGTGGGGAGAGAGGCTGCAGTGGTGGCCACACCATTTGTGCGTCACTCAGCAACGGGTGCCTTGCTCCTATGGTGGTCCAGGTTTCCTTCACGAGGATTCCCGGTTGCGGATTTCCTCACTCCCATGCCCTCAGGCTGTCCCCTTCTCAGGGCCAACAGCAGTTCCCTCCCCGGGTCTGTTCTCCAAACCCCACATTCCAGCACCCAGTCCCCGTCCGCACTGGGGACACACTTCTCAGGCTGGGGCACGCAGGGCTGTGGCTTGGTCCCTCTGTTCAGGTCTCACTCTGTCCTGCCTGCCACAGTCTGGTTGCTGCACTCGCCTCAGAGCCCCTGAAGGGCCCCTTCTGTCCCAGGTGATCTCCTGTCAATGAGGGGGCTTCTCCAGATGCGGGAACCTCTCCTGTCCTTCAGCTCCCCCAAGGGGCGCAGGTCCCGTCCCGTGTCCTCTCCTCTTCCCTTTTTCCTTATTATTTCTTTTGTCCTACCCGGTCACGTGGGGATCTTTCTTGTCCTTTCAGGTGTCCGACGTCCTCTGCTAGCATTCAGCAGGCGCTCTGTGGGAATTGTTCCATGTGTTCCTGATGCGTTTGTGGGGGGAGGAGCGCCACGTCCTCCTCCGCCGCCGCCGCCATCTTGTCCCCCCTTTCACATTCTTTTCTTCAATAACAGTCTTGTATAGGTGTTGTAGAATAGAGGTTCCACTTTTATAAACATATTCACTCCATGACACAGTGCTGTGTGTGAATTACAAGTTTAAGGTGTACAGCGTAGTAACTTGCCTTACATATATTGAGAAATGATTCCCACAGTAAATTCAGTTAATATCCATTATCTCATGGATACAGAAAAAAGAAGAAATCTATTTTCCTTGTGATGAGGATTCTTAGGATCTTCTCTGAACAACTTTCAAATATACCATACAGCAGAGTTAATTATAGCCATTATGTTTTACATTATATACCCAGGACTTACTTATCTTGGAACTGAACGTTTATACATTTTGACCACTTTCATCCAACTGCCCACCTCCACCTACCACCTCTGGTAACCACATATCTCGGCTCTTTTTCTATGAGTTTGGTTTTTCTGTTTGTTTGCTTGTTAGATTACACGTATAAGTGAGATCCTGCAGTATTTGTCTGTCTCTGTCTGACTTATTTCACTTAGAATAAATCATCAGGGTCTTTCCAAGTTGTCACAGATGGCAGGATTTCCTTCTTTTATGGCTGACTCTTTCACTGCATATAAATACAGTTTTTTCCCTTCATCCATCAGTGGGTACTTTTTTTAAAAACATTTTTATTGGAGTATAATTGCTCTATAATGGTGTATTAGTTTCTGCTTTATAACAAAGTGAATCAGCTATACATATACATATATCCCCATATCTCCTCCCTCTTGCAGTGGACACTTTCATTGTTTCCATGTCTTAGTTAATGTAGATAATGCTGCTGGGAACATGAGGGTGCAGCTATCTCTTTGACATAGTGTTTTTGTTTCCTTCATATATATTCCCACTAGTGGAATTACCAAATCAAATGGTAGTTCTAAGTTTTTGAGGGAACTCCACACTGTCTTCCATAGTGGCTGTTCCAAGTTACAGTCCCACCAACAGTGCACAGTAGTTCCCTTTTCTCCATATCCTTGCCAGCATTCATTTCTTGATAGGTATTCTAACAGGTGTGAAAGAATTTCAATCTAAAGTGGAACCAGGGACTTCCCTCGTGGCGCAGTTGTTGAGAATCCATCTGCCAGTGCAGGGGACACAGGTTCGAGCCCTGGTCTGGGAAGATCCCACATGCCACGGAGCAGCTAAGTCTGTGCGCCACAACTACTGGGCCTGTGTGCCACAACTACTGAAGCCCACGTTCCTAGAGCCCATGCTCTGCAACAAGAGAAGGCACCACAATGAAGAGTAGCTCCTCTTGCTGCAACTAGAGAAAGCCCAGGTGCAGCAACAAAAGACCCAATGCAGCGAAAAATAAATAAATTTATAAAAAAAAATAAAGTGGAACCAAAGGATATAGAATGGAAAATCTTATACATGTGCCCTCAGAAAAACAAAAGTTAAGGACTGATTTCCTGTATGTGCCTGATTTACAGAAAACTGTTAATATTCGAATTTTCTTAAATAATAGGGAGTTGGTCAGGGGAAATCAACCTTGGGAAATTTTGCTTAAGGTTTCCAGAGTCATGAACAAGAAATGACCCAGGTCGGATTGGTCCCAAAAAAATAAGCTGAATTGAGCTTTGTTTGTATGACTAGACTGGTTTTGTCTGTACAGGAAATTTTCAAAGCTGACCTCTGGGGTATATGTGTGTGTGTGTGTGTGTGTGTGTTTGTTTTGTTTTTTAACAGACTCTAGATGAACTCTCTTTACATTCTCTGCCCATAAATACAGCCTACCCCAGACCCTCAGTCGACTCGCTTGTAGCTTGCTTTAGTTTGCATGTCCTGATTTGTATTTCTCCACTATTCCTGAATAAAGTCATCTTTTTGACAATTTGATCTTGCCTCATTTTCCTTTTTTATTTAGGTCGATACAGGCTAGAGATATTATGGTTTTGATTTGCATTTCTCTAATTATTGAGAACCTTTTTGTGTACCTATTGTCCGTTTGAATGTCATCTTTGGAAAAACATCTGTTCAGATCCTTTGCCCATTGTTTAATTGGATGATGATGATAATGATTTGACATTGAGTTACATGAGTTCTTTTTATCTTTTGTATGTTAACCCTTTTCAGATATATGGGTTACAAACTTTTTTTTTCCCATTCAATAGGTTGCCATTTCATTTTGTTGTTTCAATTTGTTTGCTCTGCAGAGCTTTTTACTTTGATGTAATCATGTTTATTTTGTTGCTTGTGCTTTAGGTGTTAACATGCAAAAAAATCATTGCCAAGCCCCATGTCAAGGAGTTATTTTCCTATGTTTTCCAAGTCTTATATTTAGTCTTTAATCCATTTTGAGTTAAGTTTTGTGAGTTGTGTAAGATAGGGATCTATTATAATTCTTTTACCTGTGAATATCCAATTTTCCTAGCACTGTTTATTGAAGAAATTGTCTTTTCTTCATTGAGTATTCTTGGCTCCCTTGTCAAATATTAGTTGATCATATATGCATGGGTTTCTTTCTGGGCTCTCAATTGTTTTCCATTGGTTTATGTGTCTGTTTTATGCCAGTACCATACTGTTTTGAACACCTTAGCTTTATAATATAGCTTGAAATCAGAAAGAATGAACCTCTGCTTTGTGCTTTCTCAGGGTGCTTTGGCTATTCAGGGTCTTTGGCTGTTCCACATAAATTTTAGGATTTTTTTTTTATTCTATAAAAGAAAATACCATTGGAATCTTGACAGGGATTGCACTAAATCTGTAGATGACTTTGGTTGGTATGGACATTTTAATATTACTAATTCTCCCAACCCATGAGCATGGGATACCTTTACATTTATTTGTGTTATCTTCAGGTTCTTTCATCTGTGTCTTGTAGTTTTCAGTGTAGAGATCTTTAACCACCTTGGTTAATTTTATTCCTGGGTATTTTACTGTTTTTGATGCTATTGTGAATAGAAGAGTTTTCTTTATTTCTTTTTCAAAAATTCATTGTTAGTGTACAGAAATGCTGATTTTTTAATGTTATTTTTGTATCCTGTAATTTTTCTGAATTTGTTGCTTAGAAAGAACAGTGTGGGGTTTTTTTTTTTGTGTGTGTGTGTGGAGTCTTTAGGATTTTCTCTATATAAAATCAATGCCATCTGCAAATAGAGACAATTTTACTTACTCTTTTCCAATTCTGATGCCTATTTTTCTTGCATGAATGCTCTGGCTGGGACTTCCACTATTGTGTTGAATAGGAGTGATAAAGGTGGGTGGGCATCCTTGTCCAGATCTTAGTGGGAAAAGCTTTCAGCCTTTCACCACTGAGTATGATGATGTGGGCTTGTCATATGTAGCCTTTATTATGTTGAGGTATATTCTTTCTAGACTTAATTTGTTATATTATCCTGAACAGATGTTGAATTTTGTGAAATGCTTTTTCTATATCTATCGAATGATCATATGATTTTTTTCTTTCATTATATTAGAATGATGTATCACGTTTATTGATTTGTGTATGTTGAAGCAATCTTGCATCCCAGGGATAAATCCCTCTTGAATCATGGTGAATGATCCTTTTAATGTGCTGCTGAATTTGATTTGCTAATATTTTACTGAGAATTTTTCCATCTATATTCTCAGGGATATTACCTTTTTTAATTTTTATTTTATTTTGGAGTATAGTTGATTAACAATGTGTTAGTTTCAGGTGTACAGCAAAGTGATTCACTTATACATATACCTATTCTTTTTCAAATTCTTTTCCCATTCAGGTTATTACAGAATACTGAGCAGAGTTCCCTGTGCTATACAGTAGGTCCTTGTTGGTTATCTGTTTTAAATACAGCAGTGTGTACATGTCAATCCCAAACTCCCAGTCTGTCCTTCCCTACACCCCCATCCTTCCCCCCTGGTAAGCATGAGCTAATTCTGAGTCTGTGAGTCTGTTTCTGTTTTGTAAGTAAGTTCACTTGTATCATTTGTTTTTAGATTCTGCATATAAGCACTATCATATATTTGTCTTTCTCTGTGTGACTGACTTCACTTAGTATGATAATATCCAGGTCCATCCATGTTGCTGCAAATGACTATACTACCCAAGGCAATCATTAAGGATATTGACCCATAGTTTTCTTTTCCTGTGGTGTCCTTTCCTGGCTTTGGTATTAGAGTAATGCTGGCCTCATAAAATGAGTTTCAGAGTTTCACACCTCTTTGATTTTCTTTTAAAGAATTTGAGGATTGATGAATTCTTCTTTAAATGTTTGGTGAAATTCACCTCTGAAGCCATCTGGTCCTGGGGTATTCGATGTTGAGAGATTTCTTTTTTTTTATCACTGGTCCACTCATTATTTGTTATTGATAACGCTCAGGTTTTCTATTTCTCCCCGATTCAGTCTGTAGGATATACGTTTCTAAGGATTTTTCCATTTCTTCTAGGTCATCCAGTTTGTTGGTGTATACTTTTTCATATAGCTTATGATCCTTTGTTTTTCTGTAGTATCAGTTGTAATGGCTCCTCTTTCATTGATAATGTTGTTGATTTGGGTCCTCTCTTTTTTTATTGGTTAGTCTACCTAAAGGTTTGTCAATTTAGTTCATCTTTTCAATGAACCAACTCTGTTTTGTTAATTTTTTATGTTGTTTTCCTGTTCTCTCTTTTATTTGTGCTCTAATCTTTATTATTTCCTTCCTTCTACTTTGGGCTCAGTTTGTTCTTTTTCTGCTACTTTGAGGCATAGAGTGAGGAATCTTTCTTGTTTTGTTACCAAACCAAGTTTGTTTGCCTGATGTGCAACAAGCTGACATGCTGAGGCACTGAGATTTGCAGCAAAGAAAGGGAGGAGATGGGAGAACAAGTCTCAAATCTGCCTCCCTAATGGTGGGGGGCTTGGAATATTTATGGGATAAAGAAGCAGGGTGGTCTTAGGTGTGGGGAAAGATGATCGGAGGTAGGGAAGAGGTGAGGTAATCTGTGCTCTGTGCAGGCGTATCTGAATTACATTTTTCTTCATGGGATGTATGTTCAAAAATGGAGGCATGCTACTGGGCATGTACCCTGAGAAAACCATAATTCAAAAAGAGTCATGTACCACAATGTTCACTGCAGTTCTATTTACAATAGCCAGGACATGGAAGCAATCTAAATGTCCATCGACAGATGAATGGATAAAGATGTGGCACATATATACAATGGAATATTACTCAGCCATAAAAAGAAATGAAATTGAGTTATTTGTAGTGAGGTGGATGGACCTAGACTGTCATACAGAGTGAAGTAAGTCAGAAAGAGAAAAACAACATATGCTAACACACATATATGGAATCTGAAAAAAAAAATGGTTCTGAAGAACCTAGGGGCAGGACAGAAATAAAGATGCAGACATAGGGGCTTCCCTGGTGGCGCAGTGGTTGAGAGTCTGCCTGCCGATGCAGGGGACACGGATTCGTGCCTCGGTCCGGGAAGATCCCGCATGCCCCGGAGCAGCTGGGCCCGTGAGCCATGGCCGCTGAGTCTGCGCGTCTGGAGCCTGTGCTCCGCAACGGGAGAGACCACAACAGTGAGAGGCCCGCGTAACGCAAAAAAAAAAAAAGATGCAGACATAGGGGCTTCCCTGGTGGCGCAGTGGTTGAGAGTCTGCCTGCCGATGCAGGGGACACGGATTCGTGCCTCGGTCCGGGAAGATCCCGCATGCCCCGGAGCAGCTGGGCCCGTGAGCCATGGCCGCTGAGTCTGCGCGTCTGGAGCCTGTGCTCCGCAACGGGAGAGACCACAACAGTGAGAGGCCCGCGTAACGCAAAAAAAAAAAAAGATGCAGACATAGAGAATGGACTTGAGGACACGGGGAGGGGGAAGGGTAAGCTGGGATGAAGTGAGAGAGTGGCATGTGCATATATACACTACCAAGTGTAAAACAGATAGCTAGTGGGAAGCATCCGCATAGCACAGGGAGATCAGCTTTGTGCTTTATGTCCACCTAGAGGGGTGGGATAGGGAGGATGGGAGGGAGATGCAAGAGGGAGGAGATATGGGGATGTATGTATATTATAGCTGACTCACTTTGTTATACAACAGAAACTCACACACCATTGTAAAGCAATTATACTCCAGTAAAGATGTTAAAAACAAAAGAAAGATATGTAATCAGAAAAAAACAAATGGAGGTGTGTAGCGTGATATGAGGGTCTAGTTTTGGGCACTCTGACATCAAAAAGCCATTCATCAAACACTTGCGTAGGCCCAGTTTTAGGATTAGTGGTCCCAACCAGTCTTAATTGGCTCAGCTTGAACTAGTTCCTGGAAAACAACTCAGGCAACCATTTTATTGTTTAAGCTACATGAAGCCTGAAGAGCATGTAATTTGCAATAAAATAATAAGGCACGTTTGCTCAGTGAAGGCAGGCTACAAGCAGAGGGGTTTTTAGCAAGCTGTAATACAAACTCAATTTCTGTAAATCACCAGTTTCTATTAACCCTATGGGGCATGGTTTTAAGATTTTTTTTTTTTTTAACCCTGTGGGGCATGGTTTTAGTTTCTTAACACACTCTTTGACCAGGGGATTTTCGAAGAAACTAATTCCTGTGGCTGGCAATTTGTTATGTAAGTGAATATTGAAACACCCGTGTTTGAGTAAATATCAACTTTTTTTGCACTTAATGTATTTATTTGAAACTTTGTACATGTCTTACTAAGGCATTCTAATATTTCGTTGGAGTGTGATAGGCAGTATAGCAGGCACCTCTGTGCAGGGAAACAGAACACCTATTACAAATATGCTCTGTTTCACTGTAGTTTCCCCTGGAAGAGCAGACTCTACACTTTATGGCAGCATTTTTTTTTTTAGTCCTGTGGGTATTATTTCCTCTAGAATATGTTCTTTTATTTTACCTGATAGTCGACAAGGTGGATCGACTTGTGGGGGGCTCTTTTAGAAACACCACAAGAAGGACCAGGTGCGGGACTACCACTACATTCACCAGAATGGTCAGTTATCCATTCTCTAGCTACTGCTAACAAAAATTGCTTGTGAGTCATTTTATTTTGTGCATTAAGGCTACAATAAATTTTATTTGTTTATTTAGGCTGTGCTGGGTCTTAGTTGCAGCCTGCAGGATCTTTTTTAGTGTGGCATGAGGACTCTTAGTTGCGGCATGCAGGATTCTTAGTTGCAGCATGTGGGCTCTTAGTTGTGACATGCAAAATCTTAGTTGTGGCATGCATGCGGGATCTAGTTCCCCAACCAGGGATCGAACCCGGGCCCCTTGCATTACTCAAATAGAAACCCACTTTCTTATACCATTTTCGAGTTTTCTGGAAGATATTGAAGTTTGCCAGTTATTGATCAGATCAATCAACTCCTTTCATATATTTATTATAGTCTAATACATAAGTGGGCTTTGTTGTCTGATGACCAGTCCTTCTGTCTTCCTTTCCTGTAGATGGCTGTGGAGGCGTCATGAACAGTTGTCACCATGCGGACTAGCCTCTTGTCTTTCCATATAAGAAGAATCACTTTTCCCTTCCGTAAGAATGTCATTTCCCAACCCCCCCCCCCATAGATTTTTAGATTTCTCCTTTAATTGGCTTGGTAGACGATGATTCTCTCTTATATTCCCACAAACTCTGGTTTTATTTTTCAACAATATTTCAGATGTGGACACACCACACCATTGTAATAATTGTCTTGGTAAATATGGTGCCATGAACCAAGATAAGGTTGTAGGACTGATAATATTGTTTCTTGCAGTTTCTTTCCTTCACCTGTGTAAATCTCAAGGTTGCATATATATCCAGTTTCACTTTAGCTAACCATCCTGACCAAAATTCCATATTTTGTGAGTTTTCCCAGATTACAGGTTTTGAATCTGAGTCATCCTCTCCATTTTATCATTGCCTCATCAAGTGATAACTCTTGTTTGGGTATATAGATTGATTGAAATTTTGGTAGAAAATAATCCAAAAGAGGTTTAACTTTTGAAATTCTGTCTGCAGGAAGTGGAGTTTCCAAGTTATCGTTAAAGTGAAGAAATGTCATTATTTGTTTGAACCTTCTTTTCGTCATAATCTTTGGAAAGATAGGTGTTTCAAGTAAGGGATCAGTCGACCAATATCCTTTCCAGTGTGACTTTCTTATTTGTGCCATCAAAATTATTAATCCAAGAAACTTCTTCATGTCACTGTTGGTTACAGCAGTCCATTTTAAAACATTATCATACTTTTTATATGATTTTTCATTTTGTTGGTGATACAAGTTTGAGAAGTGACCAACTTGAACAAGTTACCAAAAATTCTGTTATTTCACTAACACTTTGCTGGTTATTACATTCAGTAGTTACACCTGACACACCTGTAAAGTCTTCTAATTTTCCTGAAATGTTGTCTTCAATCCACTCTTCTGTAGAAGCAAAGGAGCATTCTCCAGCACTGTAAGTTTCATTTTCACTTTCCGTATCAGAATCAGTCACTAAGATTTTTTGTCTTTTTTGGTCTAATATTCACATCGTCTGAATCAGAACTATATTCTGAAGAACTATCATTTTCTGATACACTAGTATATATGTCTCTTGGACAGTCAGAGAAAGTATCTGCATAAAATTCACTGAAAAATTCTTCTTCACTCAAAATTTTGCAGTGCATCATTTTTGTAAACTTTATGGTAATAAACTATGCACAGGGTTGGAACAAAAACCTAACGGAGCAGAATGTGAATGATAACGGCAGTCATAAGTTGTATAATGAACCCTTGGTCAATTCTAAGCTCTAACAACTTCGCATGGTGATGTAAATTGTGTCACTCTCTAAAAACATTGATATGTCTCTGGTCAGTAACATTTGGGTAACAAGAGATGTATTAATACATCTCCGGTCAATAATGTGTTAATGTAGGCATTTATTGTTATGAACTTTCCTCTCAGAACTGCTTTTGCTGTATCCCATAAGTTTTGGTATGTTGTCTTTCCATTTTTGTTTGTCTCAAGATACTTTTTTATTCCCCTTTTAATTGCTTTAAGACATTGGTTGTTCAGGGTGTGTTGTTATTTTCTGTGTATTCATGAATTTTCCAGTTATCCTCCTGTTGATTTTTAGTTCCTTGTAATTGTGGTCCGAGGAGATACTTGGTATGATTTCAGTCTTCTTGAATTTGCTAAGATTTGTTTTGTGGCCTAAGATATGGTCTGTCCTAGGAAATGTTCCATGTGCACTTGATGAGAATGCATATTCTGCTGTTGTCGGACAGAATGTTCTGTATATGTCTATCAGGTTTAGTTGGTATGTAGTGTTTAAAACCACTGGATCCTTACTGATTCTCTGGATGATCTATCCTTTTTGAAAGTGCAGTATTAAAATCCCCCACTCTTACTGTATTGCTGTTTATTTCTCCTTTTAGCCCATGTAGTTTTACTTTATATGTTGATATTTAGTTGCTTCAATGTTGGTGCATAAATATGTACAAACATTATATACCTTTTTAATGGAATGATCCCTTTACATGTGTGTGTGTGTGTATAAAACTTTTCTCTTTCTACCAGTGTCAGTTTAAAGTCTATTTTGTCTGATATAAGTATAGTTACCGCTGCTATTTTTGGTTACCATTTGCAGGAAATATTTTTTTCCATTCCCTCACTTTTAGTCTATGTATGTCTTTGAGGCTAAAGTGAGTCTCTTGTAGGCAGCATGTCATTGGATCTTATTGTTTTATCCAATTATCCATCTTTGTCTTTTGATTGGAGACTTTAATCTACTTATACTTAAAGCAGTTATTGATAGGTAAGAACTTACTATTGCCATTTTGTTAATTGTTTTCTGATTGTTTGTAGACCCATTGTTCCTTCTTATCCTGCTGTGTTTGTGTTTGAGGTCTTTTGGAATTAGTATACTTTGACTTCATTATCATGTTTTTTGTGTGTATGAATACTACAGGTTTTTTCCTTGTGGTTACCATGAGGCTTACATAAAATATCTTAAAATTATAACACTGTGTTTTAAACTGATAACAAGACTTCAATAGCATTCCTAAGCTTTACACTTTTACTTCTCCCCCTCACATTTTAGGTTATTGATGTTACAGTTTACATATTTTTCATATTGCATATATAATAGATTTTTTTACTTATGCTAATTTTTACTGCTTGCTTTTTTAAGTTTTAAACTGGAGTTAGGGAACTATGTACCACCATTACTATATTACAAAATCTAACTTTGACTATATATTTACCATTACCAGTGAGTTTTGTCCTACCTTCTTATGTTTTTATGATTATATAATTAGTGTCCTTTTCTTCCAGAGAGCTTCGTTAGCATTTCTTATAGGCAGATATAATGGTGATGAGCTCTCTCAGCTTTTATTTGTTCAGGAAGGTCTTCATCTCTCCTTCATTTCTGAAAGACACCTTAGCTGGATATAGAATCCTTGGTTGACAGGGTTTTTTTTTCCTTTAGCATTTTTAAATTTATCATTCCTTTTTCTCCTGGCCTGGAAAGTTTCTGTTGAGAAATCCACCATGTCTTATGGAGGTTCCCTAGCATGTAACTTGTCTCCATTCTCTTCCTGCTTTGCAAATTCTTTGTCTTTGATTGTTGACAATTTAATTATAATGTGTCTCAGTGTAGCCCTATTCAGATTCAACATATTTGGGGTCCTCTGGGTCTCATGGATCTGGATGTCCATTTCTCTCCCTTAGTTTGGGAAGTCTGACATTACTGCTTTAAATATGCCATCTGTCCTTTTTTTCCTTCTGGAATTCCTATAATGAGGATATTGTTGCTTTTGATGGTGCCCCACACATCGTGTAGTCTTTCTTCACTCTTTTGGAATCTTATATTCTTTTTGTTCCTCTGACTGGATAACTTCTAGGTCTCTGATCCTTTCTTCTGCATGGTTGAGCCTGCTGTTGAGACACTACAGAATTCTTCAGTGCAGTTTTTTTTCAGCTCTTAATTTTTTTTGATTTCTTTGTTGAACTTCTCATTTTGTTCATGCATTGTTTTCCTAATATCCTTTAATTATCTGTGTTCTTGTAGTTTTTAAGAGGACTATTCTGAATTCTTTGTCTGACTGTTCCTAGATCTCCATTTCTTTAGGGTGTTACTGGAGCTTTATTAGTTTCCTTTCGTGGTGTCATGTTTACTTGAGTTTTCATGATCCTTGAGTCCATATGTTGGTGTCTACGTTTGAGCAAACGGTCTCCTCTTCCAGACTTCACAGGTTAACTTTGGTAAAGTCAGTTCTTCACCAGTCAGCTCCGTTTTGGTTTCTGGACATGTCAGCTGGTAGCATACTTTGGGCAACTGGGGCTTGCTCTCCATCTCTTTTGGGGCAAGGTCTCTGCCCAAGCTCTGAGGTCAGGAGGGGCTGCCTCTGGCTGAAAACATTTGAATAGAAATTGCTGACTTGGTTTCCTGCTCAAGTGAGGCCATAGGATGGGCTCTGCTACTGCCTGGGTTCTCTGGCCAGGCTTCCTGGACAGTCAGGACTGGGTATCAGTACTATACTCAGCAGTTAGATGGAGCTATGAATGAGCTTCTCTTCTGTGGTGGGGTGAAGAACAGGTCCCAGGGCCGGCACAGCTCATTGTTTGGTAACCCAAATAAGGCAAGACTGTACGTCAAATTCCCTGGCTACATGGGGCCACCAGATTTTCCCTGCAGATGAGGAAAGCCAAGGGCTTTGCCCTCTGTTCAAGTGCCACTGTAAGCAGGGGTGTTGGATGGGCTAGGCAGCTCCTCTTGTGCTCTGGTTAGGCTCCCTAACTGGATGGACTGAAGGCTCTATTCAGCATTGGAAGGGGCTACAAATTAGTTTCCCTATCAGGGTGGGCCCCTGTACAGGCCCTAAGCATGGCAAGTCTCTTGTTTGAGGATCAAATTAGGCAGAAATATGTACCAAGTTCCGTGACCTGACAGACCACTGTCCTAGCTCTGTCAAATGGGTAGGGCCACTGGATGGGCTCTCTACTCAAGTGCTTCTGTAATCAGAGTTGCAGGATGGGCTACACAGATTCCCAGGAGATCTGGATAGGTTTCTTGGTCAAGCCAGGCTGGAAGCTGTATTCACTTTGGGTGTGGCTATAAACGAGCATCCTTGCCCAGTTGGGGCTGCAGATCAGCCCCCAAGGCTGGCAGGGCTCTTTGTCTGGGGATCAAGTTAGACGGAACTGTGCACTAAGCTCCCTGGACAAATGGGGCCACTGTCTTTGTTCTGCAGATGCAGAGCTGCTGGCCAAACTCTCTGCTCAAGTGCCACTGTAATCAGGGCTGCAGGGTGAGCTACTGAGATTCCCAGGAGTTCTGGTTAGGTTTCCTGATTGGTAATGTTGGAGATTGTATTCAGCAATGGGTAGAGCTATGGAATAGCTTCCCTGCCCAGGCAGGACCACAGAACTGGATTGAGGTAAGACCACAAAAAAAAAATAGCCTTGCAAGGCTTGGTGGAGCTGTTCCCCCCACTCCAGCCAGGCAGGGGAGCTAATACATAGCCCCACCCTACCAGGAAGCCTGACCTGAGCGCCTGGAAAGCTGCTTAACCCAACAGCACTTCAGCAGAGAGCATGGCCAGCAGCACTGCACATCTGCAGAACCAGGACACTGGGCCATGTCTGGCCAAGGAACTTGGGGCACAGTTCTCCCTGATTAACTCCCCAAACAAGAGTCTTGCCAGCCTTGGGGGCTGTTCTTTGGCCCTGCCTGGGCAGGGAGGCTACTCTGAGTTCTGCCCACTGCTGAGTACAGCCTCCAACTATCCTCACTGCAGAACAGTTAAAGAGCTGAAAGACATCCTCATGAATCCAAATCTGTTCACTCTCTGCTCTACCACCCTCAGTCTTCACCTACTGCTCAGAGATGCAGGATATAACTAAGGGTCATGTCCAGACATGAAAAATTTCAGCTGCACAAGAAAGAAGCCTTTCCAGAAGTTTTCAGAACATCTATGCAAACAGCTCTGGCCAGAATGAGGACATGTGCCAATCCCAAACAAATCCCTGAGGAGAAACTTTTCCATGACTGGCTTAATCTAACCAAGGTTTACTCTGAGCATTCTAAGACTAAGGTAAAAAAATACAAATCAAGGCTATGCTACCAAGGGAAAAAAATGAGTATAGGGAATAAAGAGTTTGTAAGAATCTTTCAATTGTTTGAAAGCTAATTCAAGAAATAACAGCTAATGCATGCATAACTCATAGTTCATAAATTATTCTGAGCACCGCTATGAAGTAGGCACTACTAATGTCCCCATTTTATAGATGAGGGTCTGAGTACAGATAGTTAATTTGTCACAAATCTTTTAAGAGACAAAGCCAGAGAGCATATAAACTCAAGCAATCTGGTATCTAACTCTATATCCTCCTGTTTATTGGGAAGAAAGGAATAGGAAAAAATATATACACATCATAATACAGATGTAAGTATTTCCTGTTTAGCTTGGATTATACAACTCATACCTAGATGTCTCAGCTGAACATTTTAACAGGATATTTTCTTCATATAATGGAAAGCAATACTGTGTTGAATTGAAGTAGTTCAAATCTGCTTTCTTTAATTAACATGATAATGCTTATTTTGTTTAATTAGTATTTTCATTATACCCACTGGTAGATGCTGAGGCACATGAAAACTTAATAAACACAATGTTTAAATTCTTTATTAAAGAGTTAATAGAAAACAGTGGCCATATCCACTTATATATGCCAGGAAACCATAAGAGAACATATACTAGATATGGTAAACTTCACAACTGTAAAATATTATTTGCCTTAAAATGTATATTAAGAGAAATTGGTTAGCATTTAACGTGAAAAATCTTTGTCACATAGCTAAGGGGACAAAATATGTTATGTAATATATTCACATACCTTTAGCACATCACACAGGGATTCTTCACATACATACTTACTGCTCTTATCCTAATGAATCATCTTATTTGTGTTGTGTGTTTTTTAAGAACTGAGAAACGATTGGAGGGATTTCAGAGAGCCAACATGTTCAGACTTTGTTTTTTATTAAGGAATAGTTATACTAAACTATGAGTATATATAAATATTCACAATAACTTTTGCCAAGTGAATACACCTACGATCAATATGCAGATAAAAAACCAGAACACTGTTAACACCAGAGGAGCTCCCTCAAGTCAATCCTTGCAACTTGTCACCATCCAGGCAACTACCATCCCAACTTCCAACACCACATATTAAATTTACCTTTTTGACTGAAATACAGTATGTACTCCTTTGTGCTATTTCTTTTGTATGTGTGCAGTTGTGGCTGGTTCATTCTCAATGCTGTAGAGTGTATCACTGAGTGAATAGAGCACATTTATATATGCATTCTAGTGTTGGTGGACATTTGTGCTGTTGTCTGTATCCGGGCTACTGAGAATAGTACTACTGTGAATACTCTTTCAGTAAAAATATTTGTATTTATCTGTTGGATATATACCTAGAAGTACAATTACACATCCAAAATATAGGGGAATTCCCTGGCAGTCCAGTGGTTAGGACTCCATGCTTAAGATCGTGCATGCTGCGCAGCATGGCCAAGAACGACAACAAAAAACTAGCAAAACAAAAAAAAACCAAAATTAATATGCATGCTCAGCTTTAGTAGAAAAAGCCTGTTTCCCAAAGTGTACAATTTAGATTTCCACCAAACTTGTATGAATCCCAGTTGCTTCATCATCAGTTTTTAAAAAATTATTTTAGCCATTCTGGTGTATAGTGGTATTAAATTTTTGTTATAATTTACCTTTCCTTGATGGCTACTGAAGCTGATCAAGTTTTCACATGTTTACTTGCCAGTTAAATATACTCTTTGTAAGTTATGTTCAATTTACATTTTCCTGCTAATTTTTCTGACTTTTTTGATTTATAGGAGCTCTTTACACATTTTGTGTAAGAATCCTTGGTTAGAAACATGCACTGCAGTTGTCTCCTCCCAGTATGCCACTGGCTTTTTTTTTGCGGTTCGCAGGCCTCTCACTGTTGTGGCCTCTCCCGTTGTGGAGTACAGGCTCTGGACGCACAGGCTCTAGACGCGCAGGCTCAGCGGCCATGGCTCACGGGCCTAGCCGCTCTGCGGCATGTGGGATCATCCCGGACCAGGGCACGAACCCGTGTCCCCTGCATCGGCAGGCGGACTCTCAACCACTGCACCACCAGGGAAGCCCTAAACATAACTTTTATATGCACTGAGAAACCAGTGTGACTCACTTTATTACAATATTTACTTTATTGCTGTGGTCCGGAACCAAGCCAATAACTCTGAGGTCTGCCTGTAACAGTCTAGTTATGTAGCAGTCTGAGTCCTGCAGCTTTACTTTGCTATTTTCAGACTGTGTCAGCTATTGTTGGTCACTGCATCTGCAAATACATTTTAAATTCATAATTTCCAACAACAAAACCTGCTGTTGGATGGCAGTTAGGGTTGCATTGAATTAATCATTCAATTTAGGGAGAAATCAGTCTTCAAAGTCATCAACACTAAGTAAATCCTTTCATTTATTTTTGTTAACCGTTTTGGATTTGTTTTTGTAGGTGTTTTTTCTTCCCTTCCTTTTTTTGTTCTCTTATGATCTGACGACTAACTTTAGTGTTGTGTTTGGATTCCTTTTTCTTTTTTGTGTGTGTATCTATTGTAGATTTTCAGTTGCGGTTACTATGAGGTTTTGATATAGCAGTCTATATCAAAAAAAATAAGATTGTATTAAGTTGCTGATCTTTAATTTCAAATGCATTTCCAATATCCTGCACTTGTGCTCTCCTCACAATTGCTGGTTTTGATATCATATTTGTGTGCAGATAATTTCTTATCTTTACTGTATGTTTGCCTTTACTGGTGATCTCTTCCATTCATAATTTTCTTGTTTCTAGTTGTGGTCTTTTCTTTCCCACCTAGAGAAGTTCCTTTAACATTTGTTGCAAAGCTGGTCTGGTGGTACTGAATTCTTAGCTTCTGCTTGTCAGAAAAGCTTTTGATTTCTCTGTTGAATCTGAATGAGAAGCTTGCTGTGCATTCTTGGTTGTAGGTTCTTCCCTTTCATAACTTTAAATACATTGTGCCACCCCCTTCTGGCCTGCAGAGTTTTTGCTGAGAAATCAGCTGATAACCTTATGGGAGAGTTCCCTTGTACGTTATCTGTTGCCTTTCCCTTGTTGCTTTTAATATTTTTTCTTTATCTTTGATTTTTGTCAATTTGATTACTATGTGTCTTGGCGTGTCTCTCCTTGGGTTTATCCTGCCTGGGACTCTCTGCGCTTCCTGGACTTGGGTGACTATTTTCTTTCCCATGGTAGGGAAGTTTTCAGCTATTATCTCTTCATGTATTTTCTCAGGTCCTTTCTCTTACTCCTTCTGGGACCCCTATAATGCAAATGTTTGTGTGTTTAATGTTGTCCCAGAGATCTCTTAGACTGTCATCATTTCTTTTCATTCTTTTTTCTTTATTCTGTTCCATGGTAGTGATTTCCACCATTCTGTCTTCCAGCTCACTTATCCATTCTTCTGCCTCAGTTATTCTATTGATTCCTTCTAGTGTATTTTTCATTTCAGTTATTGTATTGTTCATCTGTATGTTCTTTAGTTCTTCTAGGTTTTTGTTAAACATTTCTTGTATCCTCTCCATCTATGTCTCCATTTTTTTCCCACGATCTTGGATCATCTTTACTATCATTACTCTGAATTCTTTTTCAGGTAGATTGTCTATCTCCACTTCACTTAGGTGGTGTTCTGGGGTTGTATCTTGTTCCTTCATCTGGGACGTATTCCTCCGCTGTCTCATTTTGTCTAATTTTCTGTGATTGCAGTTTCCATTCTGCAGGCTGCAGGGTTGTAGTTCCTTCTGGCTTCTACCTGCTCCCTGGTGGATGAGGCTGGCTAACAGACTTATGCAGGCTTCCTGGTGGGAAGGACTGGTACCTGCGCACTGGTGGGTGGAACTGGGTCTTGTCGTTCTGGTAGGCAGGGCCATGTTGGGGTGTGTTTATCAGGCAGCAGTTTATTCAGGAGGACTTTAAGCAGCCAGTCTGCTGTTAGGTGGGGCTGTGTTCCTGCCCTGTTGGTTGTTTGGTCTGAGGTGTCCCAGCACTGAGCCTGTAGGCTGTTGGGTGGGGCCAGGTCTTGGTGAGAAAATGGCAGCCTCCAAGAGGGCTTAGGCCAGTGAGTACTTGCCAGAACTGCTGCCACCCATGTCCTTGTCCCCTCAGTGAGCTACAGCCAACCCTGCCTCTGCAGGAGACCCTCCAACACTAGCAGGTAAGTCTAGCCCAGTCTCTTGTGAGATCACCACTTTTTTCCCTGGGTCCTGGTACACACAAGACCCTTTGTGCGTCCTCCAAGAGTGGAGTTTCTGTTTACCCCGGTCCTGCGGAATTCCTGTGATGAAACCCCGCTGGCCTTCAAAGCCAGGCTCTCTGGGGGCTCCTCCTCCTGTTGCCAGACCCCCAGGCTGGGAGCTCAGAACTTTCACTCCTGTGGGAGAACTGTGGTATAACTGTTTTCGAGTTTGTGAGTCACCCACCCGGCATATATGAGATTTGATTTTATTGTGATTGTGCTCCTCCTACTGTCTCTTGGTTGCTTCTTCTTTGTCTTTGGATGTAGGGTATCTTTTTTGGTAGGTTCCAGCATTATTTATTTATTTATGTTTTGACAGTGGTTGTTCAGCAGTTCATTGTGATTTTGATGGTTCCGTAAGGAGTGAGTTCACTTCCTTCTAATCTGCCATCTTGTCTTCTCCCCACAAGTCATTCTTAACACACTTTTATTTTTGTCTTTGAACTTCTCTTAATTTTGTGATGCACTTTTTGGATTTCTGGAACTGTTTTAGGGCTGTTGTATGTCCAGTGACTTGAACATAATTATTTCCTTTATTTTTCTGTTCCCCCTTTCCCCAATTATGCCAGGCAGGAGAATAAATCTGTTCTTTGCCACCCTATCCAGGAAGGATGCAATTCTCCTGGCATCATTTAATTTTTCTATTGGTTGTTTATACATAAAAATATAATTTTTATATAGCCAGTTTGCTAAATTCACATATTTCTAATAATTTTTCCATAGACTTTTAAATGTAAACAATGGTATTACGTGCAAATAATGAGATTTACTTCAATCTTCCCAGTTTTTAGGTCTTATTTTTATTTTTATTTGGCCTTACTGACCTGACCTAGCTAAAACCTTCAGTCCACTGTTAGATAGTAGTGGTGGCAGTAAGAAGCATTCTTGTCTCATTATTATTTTTTAAAATTTATTTGTTTTTGGCTGCATTGGGTCTTCATTGCTGCATGCGGGCTTTCTCTAGTTGTGGCAAGTGGGGGCTACTCTTTGTTGTGATGTGCGGGCTTCTCATTGCGGTGGCTTCTCTTGTGGAGCATGGGCTCTAGGCACGCGGGCTTCAGTAGTTGTGGCACGCAGGCTTAGTTGCTCAGTGGCATGTGGGAATCTTCCTGGACCAGGGTTCGAACCCGTGTCCCCTGCACTGGCAGGCTGATTCTTAACCACTGCACCACCAGGGAGGTCCTTGTCCCATTATGAATATCAGGAAGAAATATTCCAGTATTCATCTACTTAGTTTGATGTTTGTGGTATATTAGCTTTTTACTTGTTTTTAAGGAAGTTTCCTTCTATTCCTAGTGTAGTTTTTTAATCATGAATGTGTGTAAAGTTCTATCAAATGTTTTCCACATCTACTGAGATAGTAATATGGTTTAACTTATTTTTTTCTAATGTGGTAGGCTACATCAATTAACAAACTTTTAAGTATTGTTTGGATATGATTTCAAACTTACTAAAGTCACTAGTAGAAAAAACTCATTCCGATTTCCCCCTGTGCACTGCATTTCCTCCATCTGTCCCTTGAGCACATACTTGAACTCTGTCTCTACACACACACACACACACACACACACACACACACACACACATTATTCTTTTACTAAAGCATTTGAAAATAACCTGCAGACACGAGACTTCGTTTCCCCTATGTACTTGAGTGTGTGTTTTCCTGAAACAAAACATTTACTTACCTATGGACCCAAGTCTGGAAATAAACACTACCATCGAATTTACACACTCTTTATTTGTCCCAACTATTCTATTTTTCCTTTTTGTTTTTATTTTAAAACATCTTCAGTCTAGTCCAACCTGAAACAGTCTCCCAGTCTTTTCCTTTTATGTCCTTGACAATTTAAATACAGGCTTTAAAATTCTATAGTATAACCTTTCAAGGGGGTTCATCTGATATTTCCGCATTAGCATACTCTGGCTATGCTTTCTTGGTAAGAATACAGCACCAATGTGTTGGCTCTTCTCAGAGCATCTCACCAGGGAGTACATTACGTTGACCTGTCCTACCATTGGTGAAGTGAACTTTGATCACTTGATTATGTTGGTGTCTGCCAGGTTTATCATAAAAATCACCATTTTCACCTTTGTAGTTGATTAGTATTTTGTGGCGAAATATTTGGAGATAATGCCAATACCTGTTCTTCATTAAACTTCTACCCACAAACTCTAGCCTATGTTGGCACGTACTTACTGAATCAACCACCAGTATGATGGTTGCCAAGTAGTGTTTTTTCTATTGCCATTATTCCTCCTACATTTATTAGCTGGCTTATAAAGAAAGCTTTCTCTCCTCTATGTATTTATTCACTTATATGTGTACAAATTATTGGACTCATATTTTTAAGTCATTTATATTATGATGCTATTGTTATTTGTTTTGATGTTCAAACTGTCTCAAATTTGGCCACTGGAACCTGTCCAAGGTGGCTCTTTTGACATGTTTCCATAATTCTTAGAACATTTTCTTATTGTCTGATAGATATTTCTCCCCATCTCTGACTTGGAATAAGCTATCACTCCAGAGACCTGCTCCATTTTTGGTGGGAGGATAGTATTTAGTAATTAATAACCTGGTAATTGGTGTGCTCAGTGCTACTGAGCTGTCAGTAGACAGGTCCATAAAATACACACAAACACACACACGACTACTATAATTATTTCTGTGTAGTTAAAATGAGTATCATTGCAGTCCAACACTCCAGGTGGTTTTCTAACTTCCCCCCTTTCCATTTTTATAGATACCTTTTCTAACAGTGAGGAACCTGGCTCTCATCATCTTCAATACATTTACTTATCTGCTCAATGTTACCAGTATCTCAGCCATGCTAACCATCTCTTCCATTTGCCCCCAGCACTCTTGATGCAGGTTGGCACATCACCACAACACCTTTCTCATCCCTCACGGCAAGCCTATTCTGCCTCTTCAACTCTAGGAAGGGAAGGCAGAAGAGAAATTTACAAAGTGCGAAGGGAGAAAGAATGAGAGAGAGGAGTAGAAGGCCAAATGGATTGAATTTGAAATACTAAATCTATCCTTTGATTCCTCTAGTAAACATCATTTAGTCAAGATATATTGTCCTTTGATATGGCTGGAACTTTTTTAATTTTAGGATTTTGTATCTAAATTCATAAGATAGTGGTCTATAACTTTACTTTCCTGAAATGTCTTAAAGGTTTTGGTATCAAAGTTGTACTGGCCTCATAAAGTGAACAGGAAAATTCCTATCTTCCTATCTCTGGAAAAGTTTATAAAAGTTTGGTATTATATCTTTTTTTAATATTTAGAATAACTGCAGTGAAGCCATCTGTTCCTGTGAGTTTTCTTTCTGGTAGATTTTTAAATATGACTCAGGTTGTTTGCAGTTTGGGTAAGGTACAATCTACCTCTGGTATGACCCTGTGCTTTTTTTTTTTTTTTTTTTTTT
>NW_006795271.1:1335068-1350102 GCF_000442215.2 Lipotes vexillifer | reverse complement strand
GCCTCTCACCGCTGTGGCCTCTCCCGCCGCGGAGCACAGGCTCCGGACGCGCAGGCCCAGCGGCCATGGCTCACGGGCCCAGCCGCTCCGCGGCACATGGGATCCTCCCAGACCGGGACACAAACCCGCGTCCCCTGCATCGGCAGGCGGACCCTCAACCACTGCGCCACCAGGGAAGCCCGACCCTGTGCTTTTATTGATAGCATGCTGTGTTTGCCAGGGGCCCATCCTACTGGCGGTTCCTGAATTCTATTCATTTTTTTCTCAGTACTGAAAAAGAAAATCTACTTGTATTTTTGAGCTTAGATTTTCAAGTTCCTGCCCTGTGTCAGTATTCTCAAAATTTTGAGAAACTGGCTATGTGTTTGAAGCCTCTCATGTTTCAGAATTTTTCACTACAGCCTTGACGGGCAAAGTTCACCACTCCCTGGTTTCTGGTCTCCCTGCACCCTAACCTGCCTTGCCCCACCAAGCTATAGCCCTCTGCCTGAGCCAAGCTCAATATTCAGGTTCCTCCCTGTAGCCAGAATTGGCAAGTGCTCCCAGGAAAAACAGCTATATTTTCCCATATACTTTCTGTCATTCACTCCTCTCCTGAATATTACCATTCTAGCCCTCTTTGCTTCTGCAATAGGTTGCAAGTAAATAGATGCTTTTTGTGAACTTCTTTTCTAGTTCTTAGTGAGTGCACTGGTCTGCTGCAAACTACTGTATCTTACTCAGTAGTAAAATCTATTTGTGCTTTTTAAAGTTCCATACTTAACAGTGTATATGTTTGTACATGAATGTTCTGCTTTTTAAAGAAACATGTTAAGTTGGTTGCAGTAAGTCACTTCACAGCAGGATGGCATCTGGCCAAACTGTTAAACACTGGTAAGGCAGAAACTACCTATATTTCATACCACTTCCACTACACCAGGTAGCTGCATTCAAGGAACCTACATTGCCCCTTTGATCCACCATTTCAGGACAGGCCACTCAAAATTAGTCAGCCTCACAATCAGAAATCCTGCTGGCAAGCTCCTGTCCTATGTATATCACCAAGACCAGGGATATCTCTCTCTCCCTACCTGGACATCAGAAAATCTTGCAGGTGGGTCCCCTTGCTAAAAATCTTCCCTTGTTTTCCATATGCCTCAGCAATAAACATGTGAGTTGCTTATAACCCCTGGTTCCAGTTGATGTCCAGTACCTTAAATTGGAAGGAATAGCATACCCAGCAATAGGCCAAATTGTATAAATGCTATGTCTAAATGCAAACATTCTCCACATTTCCTAAATGCTAGACACTTCAGTTCAAAACTGCTGATGTATGATAAGCTTAGGTTTAACTTAAAAGCTTCTACCCACTTAAATCACTATCTTATATCCACTGAAATGCTACTTCAAACATTTCACACAAGTCCAATAAAACACCAACTCATAGTAAATGCTTTCCTATAACTTGCTATAGTTTGTGCATTTTCTCTGGCCTGTGGATGAAGTCTTCTTTATGAATACTGATAGAGGTTTCTACCCTGTGTGATTTCTCTGATGTTTAGTGAGGTGTGGCTTTGGGCAGAAGGTTCCCTGTATTCATTCACCAATAGGTTTTCTGTACTCTGAGCTTTCTGATACACTGTATGGTTCAAATTCCAGTAGAAAATTTTCCTATGTCCAGAATATCTTCATATTATTTTCTTCCCTCTGTAAGTTCTCTGCTGTATTACGAGAACTGACTTTAGACCAAAGATGTTCTCAAAATCTTAATAGATTTTTCTCCCTGCTTTGTGTTCTTTGTTATATAAAGTCTTGACTTCACCCAGAGTGATTTCCCTCATTTATTATATTTATAGGGTTTCTTCCCAAATGTGTTCTCTGATGTACAGTAAGTTTTGACTTCACATAGAATGATTTCCTGCAAACATTACATTCATAGGGTTTCTCCCCTGTGTGTGTTCTATGATGTGCAGTGAGTTTTGACTTCACACAGAATGACTTTCCGCATTCATTACATTCATAGGGTTTCTGTCTTACGTGAGTTCTCTGATGAACAATTAGGGCTGATTTCTGACGGAAGTTTTTCCCACATTCATTACATCCAAAAGGTTTCTCTCCTGTATGTCTCCTCTGATGTTCTGTGAAACCCGAGTAGTAGCAGAAAAATTTTCCACATTCAGTACATTCATAGGGCTTCTCGCCTGTATGAGTTCTCAAATGTTTAGTGAGAGTTGACTTCTCAGAGAAGGATTTCCCACATTCATTACATTCGTAAGGTTTTTCTCCTGTGTGAGTTCTTTGATGTTTAATGAGGTCTGATTTTCTGAGAAAGGCCTTCCCACATTCATAGCATTCATAGGGCTTCTCCCCTGTGTGTGTTTTCTGATGTACAGTAAGGACTGACTTAAATGAGAAGGATTTCCCACATTCATGACATTCATATGGTTTCTCCCCTGTGTGTGTTCTATGATGTTGGGTGAGGGTTGACTTTTCACTGAAGGATTTCCCACATTCTTGACATTCATAAGGTTTCTCCCCTGTATGAATTCTCTGATGTTTAATGAGGTCTGAATTCTTGCAGAAAGTTTTCCCACATTCATGACATTCACAGGATTTTTCCCCAGTGTGGGTTCTCCAATGTCTTGTGTGGGCTGACTTCTTGTTGAAGGTTTTTCCACATTCATGACATTCATAGGGTTTTTCTCCTGTTTGTATGCTCTGTTGTATGCCAAAGACTAATTTTTCATTGAAAAAGTTTCCACATTCATTATATCCAATAATATTGTTAATTGAGTGGCTTCTCTGAATTGGAATGAGATCTGACTTCTGGCTCAAAGGGTGAACATTATGTTCAAAGAGAATCGATTCCTCAAAGAAATTTTCTCCACATTCATTAAATTCATAATGATTCTCTTTTGGATGTGTTCTCTGATGAGCAAAGAGAGATGACATATCACAGAAGGTTTTTCTGTATTCAGTGTATTCACAGGTGTTCTGTCCTGTGTCAGGATTCTTATGTATAACAAAGAGTGAATTCTCATGGAAAGCTTTCCTACATTCACTGTATTCAAAAGGTTGCTCCAAAATTTGAATTTTTTGATGCTGAACAGAGTCTTCATTAAGACAGAGGCCATTCCCATTTTTATTATATTCATAAGGTTTCTCTTCAGAGTGAATTCCTTCATGCTTGTCATCATGGAACCATTTTCTACCTTTGTTAAACTCATCAAACTTCTTTCTTGAATAGTTTCTACTGCTATTAATTAATTCTGAAATAGAGTGACAAGAAAGATTAGTTCACAAGGATATTGGGAGGAAATAGTTAGCATTAGGTTTCGGGGAGTTGATCAGTTTAGGTCTTATCTCTTCCATGCCTAGAATATGACAACAGTGTATATGTCCAGTCTTCTCTCTCTTTTCCATTCTACCCAGCAGCAAGAAATCAATATTCTAAGAGCCCTAACTCATAAAGGAACAGTACTTCTTTTCTAGCTCTGATTCATGAGGAATAAAAATAAGCAACAAAAGAGCAAATCAATAAGTGGACAAGCCATTCTTGCCACAGATTCAGACTTACAGCTCTATTGTAGGTATGGTATGTTCCCTTCGTTACATCAGAGTTGGTCAGCAGTGGACCTCTCCTGACCATCAAACCCTGTTTCAATCCCTTCTGGCTTTCCCCCAGATTTCACCCGAGTTAGTATCAGTTTTCAATCCTGCTTTCATATCCATGTTTCAACATCTCTGTATACCATGAAAACCGTAAGGAATAAAATTCTAAACCTGGTCCTAGAAATTTCTTTTATCTTTACCTTATGATTATGTGTGGTTGTTTTTACTCCTCTATCTACAGTATTCTATATCCTTGAGTTTAATGTCCAAAAACTGACAGTGTATATTTTAAAATTTACTTTATTGAAGTATAGTTGATTTACAATGTTGTTAGTTTCTGGTACACAGAAAAGTGACTCCGTTTTATATATATATATATATATACACACACACACACACACACACATATACATATACATTTTCATATTCATTTCCATTATAGTTAATTACAGGATATTAAATCTAGTTCCCTGTGCTGTACAGGAAGACCTTGTTGTTTATCCACTCTTACATATCCTAGTTTACATCTGCTAATCCCAAACACCCACTCCATCCCTCCCCCTTGGCAACCACCAGTCTGTACTCTATATCCGTGAGTCTGTTTGTTTCATATATAAGTTTGTTTGTGTTATATTTTATATTCCACATATAAGTGATAATGTGGTATATGTCTTTCTCTTTCTGAATTATTTCACTTAGGATGATAATCTCTAGGTCCATCCATGTTGTTGCAAATGGTATTGTTTCATTCTTTTTTTTATAGCTGAGTAATATTCCATTGTATATATGTACCACATCTTCATTATCCATTCCTCTGTCAATGGACATTTAGGTTGCTTCCATGTCTTGGCTATTGTAAATAGTGCTGCTGTGAACATTGGGGTGCATGTATCTTAGAGTTTTGTCTGGATATATGCCCAGGAGTGGGATTGTGGGATCATATGGCAATTCTATTTTTAGTTTTCTGAGGAACCTCCATAGACTTCTCCATAGTGGTGGTATCAATTTACATTCCCATTGACAGTGTAGGAGGGTTCCATTTTCTCCACACCCTCTCCAGCATTTGTTATTTGTAGACATTTTAATGATGGCCACTCTGACCAGTGTGAGGTGGTACCTCATTGTAGTTTTGATTTGCGTTTCTCTAATAATTAGTGAAGTTGAGCATCTTTTCATGTGCCTATTGACCATCATCAGATTTGTGTTCTTTGGAGCAACATCTATTTAGGTCTTCTGCCCATTTTTTGATTGGGTTATCTTGTTGTTGAGTTGTATGAGCTGTTTGTATACTTGGGAAATTAAGCCCTTGAGAACTGACCCCCCCCCCTCTATATACACATATATATATAGAAATTTTGTGTGTGTGTGTGGTACGCGGGCCTCTCACTGTTGTGGCCATGGCTCACAGGTCCAGCCGCTCTGCGGCATGCAGGATCTTGCCGGACCAGGGCACAAACCCACGTCCCCTGCATCGGCAGGTGGACTCTCAACCACTGTGCCACCAGGGAAGCCCGACAGTAAAGTATCACTGAGACAAACATTTTTTTAGCCATCATTTTACAAATCTAGAATGAATATATTTTTCTTTGAGTAAGCCCAGCTGTTTATCCCCTATAAATTGCTCATTTTCATCTACTGTCATCTACTCCTTGCTGTTCCCCTGGTTCTGTCTCTTCTGTGTTCATCCACCCACCTGTAGATGTATTGATGTATGGAACTCTTTCTTTGGTGTCCTGGTGTGTTGGGCAGAGGATTTCTTGAGTTACAGATGTCTTACTATTTGTAGGTTGAAGGGGAGTGACAAAATGAATATCTCGAACTGCCATGATGCTGACATCACTCACAAGGGTAATTTTTAAAAAACAGCTTTGTGTTATTTTGTGGCTACTACATCAGAATATGTGTGTGATTTGCACCTAGGGATAGTTATCAGAAATGTTCAAGTATTTGTGCAAACACCTGGTAGTGTAAGAAAGAGACTCCTCAGTCTGTGAGGAGTTTTACCTATAGTGCTGTTATTCCACTGGAAAGAGGTGTGGAATTTGTTCCTAAACTTAGCTGAAATGATACATGATCCTGCCTCAGCCTGGAAGGCATTTAAATCAGCTTCAACTGACTGGCCAGAGTTGTATGGATGGCAAAATGTGCCACAGACTTCTTCCTTGCAGACCAAGGCAAAGTGTAGGCAAAATATTAGTATACCCTGCTGCACCTGGGTACAGCTGGGTCAGGCAAAAGGCTAAGAGAAGAATTTGAAGAGGAAACTATCCAGCTTTCTACCACAGACCTTCATTGTTAAAAGGCTAAAACAAAGTGAGGAATAGCACAAATGTAGAAAAACGAGCCAGAAGTCACCTATGGAGAAGTAAAATGAGTAGCACTGTGGGACTCTGGAAAATAATGTTACTTTTCTGCACAGTTAGTTAGGACTTTGTGAGCAAATGTTAATGAAACTTGGAACCTAAGGTCAAAGAATGAGATTGGGAGAGTAATTGTTAAGGGTAGAACTCTAGAGAGATTTACATTTCAGTGCAGGTGCTGAAACCTGGGAGCCCTGATGACATCCTAGGTGTGAAGCTGGAGACAGTGGTCTTTTTTTTCCCCTGAAGAAATTTATATACCAAAAGGTTAAAGAAAGAATTCAGGATCCTCCCCAAGGGAGCAAAGGTTTTTCTTTCTCCTTTTAAAATAGTGGGACAGCTACCTCTCCCTTCTACAGGAGCAAGCCCAGATTCATTTTATCAGTGTTCTTCACCTGCAATACCCACGTTGTGTGTATGTGTAGGACACCTAGCTTCTGTCTGTCTCACTGCACCAAGAGTAAGAGTAAGATATTAAAGTACGTTGGAACTACACAGTTGTTATTTGGTTTTAAGTAAATAATATTTCACCATCTGTTCTGTTCCAGAAACTACATGTATTGTATTTATGATATTAATCAAGTTAAAAAATTTAACTCTGAAATTTTAAATTTCCATAAAAATAACTTCAGACTGAAATGGCTTTTTGCAGTTGCAAACCATAGAGAATAACACAATCTTGAAAAATCATCATGAAACAATGCTCAACTCATCTTATGAAAATAGGACAGTCTTCAACCCCAAACCTGGAAAGATTACAACAAAGGACAGCTACAGCATACACACAGAAAAACTCTGATTGATTATAAAAACTGAATACATTCTGATCAAGGAGGATGTATTTCAGAAATATCAGATTGGTTTAATCAAGACTACTCACCAGTACTAACAGAATAAGTAGGAAAAGCCATATGATTTATCTCATACAGAGATAGATAGCATTTGACAAAACTGAACTCATGTTTTTTTTTTAAAAAACTCGAGGAACAGAAGAGAACTTCCTTAAAATGATAAAGGGCATTTACAGAAATCCTTAACGTCAAAATTAATGGTAACATACTGAACAGTATCTCCCTGAGGTCAGAACTTCTGTACAACAAACACTCTGCTGGCTAGGAATGCCAGTACAAAAGGCAAAAAAGTCTGTATTCATAAATGACAGAATTGTTTACATAGAAAATTTTTACAAATCTACAAAACTACCACCAGAAAAAGTGAATTCATCAGCAAGGTTGCAGGATACAAGGTAAATGTGCAAACATAAACTTCTTCTATATACTATTTGTAGTTTTCTATAGTTTTTTGTTTAATGCTAGTATAAAGGCAAAAATAGTATAAAATATTTAGGAATATATTTAAAGAAAAATCAGCAAAACTGCTCAACTGAGAATTTAAAGACCTAAGTAGAGGTATATACCATGGTCAAGATGTCAGTTCTCCCCAAATGAGTGATGCAATCCCAAATAACGTCCTAACAGGTGTCTGTATTTGTGGAAATTAAATTTTAGAATCACCTTGTTAATAAAAAGACCTATAACAGTATAAAATTGTCCAGAATGTCTAAAAACATAGATATCATTTTAATAGGCTGTAGAATACCCAAGAATCTTGAAGAAAACAGCCAACCTAGAAGGCTAACTCTGCCAGATGTCAAGACTTATAATAATAAAAGACAGTGTGGTATTGTCATAAAGATGGATAAATCAGTCAATGGAACAGTAAAGAAAGCCCAGAAACATACATATATGATCACCTGATGACAAAGATAAAACCGCAATTCACATGTAAGGCCGGATGCTATAAAACTCTTAGAGGAAAACATAGGCAGAACATGCTCTGACATAAATCACAGCAAGATCTTTTTTGATACATCTCCTAGAGTAATGAAAATAATAACAGAAATAAACAGGACCTAATGAAACTTAAAAGCTTTTGCACAGCAAAGGAAACCTGTAAAGAAGACCAAAAGACAACCCTCAGAATGGGAGAAAGGATTTGCAAACGAAGCAACTGACAAAGGATTAATGTCCAAAATTTACAAGCAGCTCATGCAGCTCACTATCAAAAAAAAAACCCAATCCAAAAATGGGCAGAAGACCTAAATAGACATCTCTCCAAAGAAGATATACAGATTGCCAACAAACACATGAAAGGATGCTCAACATCACTAGAGAAATGCAAATCAAAAACCACAATGAGGTATCACCTCACACTGGTCAGAGTGGCCATCATCAAAAAAATCTAGAAACAATAAATGCTGGAGAGTGTGTGGAGAAAAGGGAAACCTCTTGCACTGTTGGTGAGAATGTAAATGGATATAGCCACTATGGAGAACAGTATGGAGGTTCCTTAAAAAACTAAAAATAGAACTACCCTATGACCCAGCAGTCCACTCCAGGGCACATACTTCGAGAAAACCATATTTCAAAAAGATACACACACACACACCCCCTGCCCCGGCCACGTTCATAGCAGTACTATTTACAATACCCAACAGATGGAAGCAACATAAACATCCATCAACAGAGGAATGGATAAAGAAAATGTGGTACATATATATACCATGGAATATTAGCCATAAAAAGGAATGAAATAATGCCATTTGCAGCAACATGGATGGACCTAGAGGTTATCATATACTAAGCCAAGTAAGTCAGAAGGAGAAAGACAAATATCATATGATATCACTTATATGTGGAAGCTAATTTAAAAATGAAATGGATGAACTTATTTGCAGAACAGAAAGAGATTCACAGATCTCGACATCAAACCTATGGTTACCAAAGGGGAAATATGGGGGCAAGTGATAAATTAGGAGATTGGGATTGACATATACACACTACTGTGTAGATAATAAGGACCTACCTTACAGCACAAGGAACTCTACTCAGTATTCTGTAATAAGCTATATGGGAGAAGAATCTGAAAAAGAATGGATACATATATATATTTACAACTGATTCACTTTGCTGTATACCTGAAACTAACACAACATTGTTAATCAACTATACTCCAATAAAAATTTAAAAAAAAACTCAGCTATTGGCTTTCAGCCCACCTGATGTGAAATTATTCCTCTTCATACTCCGTGCCTGGCCCCAGTTCCCCTCTGTTCCACAATTTGTATGTGGATGAAAATATGGTATTTTAGAGTAGGAAGTATCTCTGCAGTGAAGTAGAAAACGCAATACATTCTTCAGCTCAAAAGGAACAGTTCTTACTTCCTGGGGAATTCTGGAAATCATTCTTTGTATTTTTAAAAGCTGGAGAAACATTTTTTAACAGTTTCACTTAGCTCAACCATGTGAAAAGAGGTAATAAGTAATTGGGGCCCATGCCCACCTCACCATCTTATATGATTATCATACAAGCACTCTTAGGCTGCCCAAACATAGAAACATCAACTGTTTAAAACTGCCCAGCTCTACAGCAAACCTCCAACATTGGGGAACACAGTGTGTTAACTCTGGATGTCTGACTGAACTCCCTTCATTCTCTAAGGGTCCTGTCTGTCATGGTTATCTCTTCATCCACAAAGTTGGGTTCTAGTTACATAGTCGTAAAAAAAAGGAATAAAAGGTGAATTGCAAAAAAAAAAAACAAAAAACCACAATTCAGTGGAAGGAAGGACAGTCTTTTTAATAAGCTTCCGTTTATCAGAGGTATCATTAAGAAAGTGATAAGATGTAACTGCATACCCAGAATATATTGTTAAACATTTCTAAATCAGTAAGAGACCAACAACCTAGTAATATAAAAAAAGTAAATGACCTGAATAATCACTTCACTAAAGGAGATATCCAAATAAGCAACAAACATATGAAAAGATGCTCAACATCATTAGTCATCAGAGAAATGGAAATTAAAACTTAGTAACACACCACAATGACTAGAATGGATAAAATTAGACTGACTATCAGGTTCTCAGAAGGATGTAATATAACTGGAACTCTTACATAGCTGGTGGAAAACAGTTTAAATATTACTTTGGAAAACAGTTTAAATATTACTAAAGCTAAGTATAGTTCTGGCTCTACATCTAACAAAAATAAGACTTTAGGTCCTCCAAAAGACATACACAAGAATACTTACAGAAGAGGAAATCAAGATGGCAGCAGCAGAGGACACTTAGCTCACCTCCCCCCAGGAAGCATCTATTTTGGAGCAGGTCTCACTGAAAACAATCTGGAGACTGGCAGAAAGACTCTTACACAACTAAGGCTATAAAAAAGATTCATAGAGTTGGGAAGGAAGGGAAGAGAAACAATCAGTTCAGGACCTGTGCCCCTAGGAGGGGACACAGAAGAGGAGGGTCAAAGATCCTCCCTGGGGGTGGGGGGGGGAGCAGTTCCAACCCCTTATTGGGCAGCCTAGCCCTGGGATCTGACACCAGGAAGATAAGGCCTCTTGGCTGGTATGAAGACCAGTGGGACCTGCGGTGTGGGGAGCTGTGAGAAACTTGGACTCCGCTCTTGAAGTGCACACACATGTTTGCTTGCTCAGGGAACAGGCAGAGGAAGCAGACTGAGACTGCAGAAATTGGGCTGGTTCCTGCAACTGACCCAGCACGTGCCCCAGCCCACACAAAGCACCCGCTCCAGCCCCTCTTGCTCCACAGTGCAGCTCCCCACTAGGGCAAAGGCTGTTGCTACTGAGGAGCCTACGCAGTTCAGGGCATGGAGCTAGGTTGGACCTGACACTACACCTGAATGGTATGAGGGGGGCCCGCTACCAGTGCAGGGAGGGGCAGCAGATCAGGAGTGTCCTAGAACACTGACTTGTGTGCCAGGACAAGCACAGAGTGCACCCTGGCTCGCACTGGGCACACAAGCCAGTCCCTCTTGCTCCAACCACTGCTTCCTTCTGGGGAACGGAACCAGCTCTGACCCAACCCTCCAGGCTTCTGCTCCACTAACTTAAGACTTGACACCGGCCCTGGCCCTGGTAGGCGGTGTCGACCACTGAGCATAGGAGGAGCCCTGGCTGACACCTGCCTTCTAGCCCCTCCACCTCCAGCCCTAGCCCTCAGCAAGGTGTAGGTGCCAGACTACCCTGGGGGGAGATACTCCCACCAAAGCCACTGGGCACACACAGACCATATAGGGAACCACCCATGGACACCACTCCAAGACCAGGATAGGTAACTGTTTCCCCTAATTTCACAAAGACAGAGAAAGTTAAGAAAAATGAGAAGACAAAGGAATTTGTTTCAAACAAAAGAACAAGAAGAAAACCCTAACAAAATCAACTAATGAAACAGATATAATTTACTAAAGATTGTAAAGCATTAGTAGTAAGCATGATAACTGAACTAGTAAAAAGAATTTATGAACACAGTAAGAATTTTAACAAGGAACTAGAAAACAGAAAAAAAAACCTTGGAGGTGAAAAACAATTAGTGAAATGAAAAATACACTAGAAGGAATTGAGAGCAGAATAGGTGACATAGAAGGATGCAGAAGTGATCTGGAAGATAGAATAATGGAAATCTCCTGATCAGATTAGCAAAAAGAAAAACAAACGTAAAAAGGATAGTTTATAAAGGACCACTGGGACAACATCAAGCATACTAATGCTCTCATTATAGGGGTACCAGAAGAAGAAGAAAGAAAAAACAGGTAGAAAACATATTTGATGAAATTATGGCTCAAAACCCTGAACCTAAAGAATAGATATTCAGGTACAGGGAAGCACAGAGGGTCCCAAACAAGAAACCCAAAGAGATTTACACCAAGACATATCATAATTAAAATGGCAAACATTAAAGATAAAGAGAATTCTAAAGGCAGCAAGAGTCACGTATAAGAAACCCCAATAAGGCTATCAGCTGATTTGTCTGCAGAAATGTTTCAGGCCAGAAGGGAGTGGCATGAGATACTTAAAGTGTTAAAAGGGAAAACCTTCCAACATAGGATACTCCACCCAGCAAGATTATCATTCAGAATTGAAGAAGAGATAGATATAGAACTTCTCAGACAAGCAAAAACTAAAACAGTCATCAATACTAAACTGACCTTATAAGAAGTGTTAAAGGATCTTCCTTAAGTGAAAAAAAGTGGGAGGAAGGTACAACAAGAAATAAGAAACTATAGGATGGAGAAAATCCCACCAGAAAAGGCAAAAATATAGTAAAGGCTGTGGATCAAGCACTAAAATAAGCTATTGTGAAAGTTAAAAGACAGCATTTGTAAAATAAACTGTAACTACAATAAACAGTTAAGAGATAGACATGAAGATGTAAAATATGTTAAAAACCAAAACGTGGGGGAACGTAGATCTTCTAGAATGTGTCTGAATTTAAACGACTATAAGTTTAAAATAAATACAGTTCTAGGTCAACATATATGAACCACATGGTAACTACAAATCCAAAACCCACAATAGTTTGTTTTTCTAATAAAACTCCCAGCAAACAGAGGTCCAGGACTAGGTGGCTCACAGGGGAATTCTACCAAACACATAACAAACTACGAATGCCTACCCTTCTCAAACTATTTGAAAAAACTGAAGAGAATGGAACACTCCCAAATTCAGTCTACAAGGTGACAATTACCCTGATACCAAAACCAGACACAAGTACAGACCAATATCTGTGAGGAAAATAGATACAGAAATCCTCAATAAAACATTAGCAAACTGAATTCAACATTATATAAAAAGGATCATATGCCATGATCAAGTGGGTAGACTTGTTCAAGGGATGCAAGGATGGATCAATATCCGCAAATCAATGTGATACACCACATTAATGAAAGGAAGGATAAAAATCACATAATTATCTCAATAGACACAGAAAAAGCATTTGACCAAATTCAATATTCATTCACGATAAGAACTCTCATCACAGTGGGTATAGAGGGAGCATATCTCAACATAATAAAGGCCATTTATGACAAACCCTTAGCCAACATCATACTCAATGGTGAAAAGCTGAAAGCCTTCCTGTTATTTCCAGGAACAAGACAAAGATGCAGACTTTCGCCACTTCTATTTAAACATGGTATCAGAAGTCCTATCCACAGCAATCACAGACACAAAGAAAAAATAAAATCCAAATTGGAAGGGAAGAGGTATGTCTGTCATTATTTGCAGATAATGCTCCTGGGTATATATCCAGAGAAAACGAAAACACTAATTTTAAAGGATACATGCACCCCAGTGTTCACAGCAGCATTTACAATAGCCAAGACACAGAAGCAACATAGGTGCCCATTGACAGACAACTGGATAAAGAAAATTATATATACACACACACATATATATACACACACACAACAGAACAGTACTCAGTCATAAAATAAATAAATAAATTCTGTCATTTGCAGGAATGTGGATGGACCTAGAGGATATCATGCTTAGTGAAATAAGCCAGAAAGAGAAAGAAAAATACTGTGTATATGCAAAACAGAAACAGAGTCACAGATACAGAAAACAAACATGGTTACTGAAAGGGAGACTGAAGGGTGGAGGGACAAATTAGGTGTTTGGTTTAACAAATACAAACTACTATGTATAAAATAGATATGCAACAAGGATATATTGTACAGCACAGGGAATTATAGCCATTATCTTGTAATAACTTATAATGGAGTATAATCTGCAAAAATATTGAATCACTATGTTGTATACCTGAAACTAATGTAATATTGTAAATCAACTATACTTCAATTAAAAAATATAACACCATTTTTCAAATACCCCCAAATGCAAAACAAATATATTTTAAAACAAGTATGTTTCAAATATGTACCCCAGTACTTAATAACTTAATACTTAATAACCCCATTATTAAGTTTCAATAATAGAATGGACAGATAAATTCTGGGATAGTCACGATGGAACACTGCACAGCAATATAAAGCAATAAACAAACTACTAATGTATATGACATATATATCTCACAGACACAGTACTGATCCAAAGGCGGCAGACACTATACACACACACACACACACACACACACACACAGTATATATACACGTTTACATATTGTGTGTGTGTATACACATAGTGCACATATATACATAGTACCTACTGTATGACTACAGTTATCTGAAGTGAAAAACAGGCAAACTTGATCTATGATAATAGATGGGGGAGACGTTATTTACTGGGAGGAGGACACCAGGGAACCTTCTGGGGTGCTAAAAAAGTGTTCCATATGTTCACCTTGACAATGGCTATATGGGTGTATGCATATACAAAACTTTATTTACTTGAACACTTAAACATTTGTGTATTTAACTCTATGTAATTTACACCTTAAAAAAAGGATGCCATTTGTGTATAAGAGTGACACTGGGGAGATACTGTACGATTCAATGACACTGGATATTTGAGTCATGTTAACATGCTACTTCCAAAGGTCCAGAGCCACTAAAACATGATTCCTGAAGACCATTTCAATGGCCTTAATCTCTGAACTACCCCTTTGTGATCTGATTTCCTCCTAAACTCCGTCTGGCTCATACTCCCAGACTCACCTGGGACACTCTGGCCGGGGGACTCTTCTTCCAATATCCATGGCTCCTCTCCTTGCTCCAACTTGAAGATCACTTCCGGTTTAGGGATGCAAAACCCTGTGAATGAGAATTATGTGACATGAGACAAATTGGATGAGTGTCAGGGTCTTTGATACACTGTTCTCAAAGAGTATACAATAAAAAAAAAAAAGCTCATCTCATCCTGTTATGGGGCAGAGGACAACACATTCTTTCTGGTACCCAAAAGGGATAAATTGTCCTTGGCCTGTAAATCCCAAACCTAAATATTATTATATACTACAAAAATTCCACAGGTTTCTGTAAATAAGAAAGGACATGTATACTGGGGGTCTACATGGGAAAATAAGTGCTACCTACCTACTGAGATGAGGTGGCTGTAGTTCTCCAGCATCACGTCCCTGTACAGCGTCCTCTGAGCAGGGTCCAGGTGTTGCCACTCCTCCTGGGTGAAGCCCACAGTCACATCCCTGAATGACAGTGATCCCTAGAAAAATACACTTCTGCTCAATCTGCAGTGGTCAGAGTCAGGTGATGTGGAAAAAGAAGTTTAAAGACTAATTCTTACCATTCTTCCTGCTG